>NC_056737.1:1339137940-1339240440 GCF_019279795.1 Protopterus annectens
ATTTTTGAATATATTACTAAATAATAAATTTAAAGTGTTGCTTTTTTTTTTCCTAGTTGGAAAGTCGATAAGTTGCACAAAATTATTTACTAAATGCCTTTATAAATTTGGGGCAGTGAAGTATGTACTTTCTTTCCAATTTGTATATCAGAAATTGAAATCTACTCAAATAAATATTAAATTATCATAGTCCATAATTTTTTCAAGCTTGTTTATGTGTTGTTTTAATGCTGAAATGCTAGGACATTTTTTAGCAAACTAATAGTGAAAGTGGATTTTGTATCTATATATCCCCAGTGCGTTCCACATAAAAAAGTAGTAAATGAAGTTTGGAATGTAACATTTTAGAAACTAATACAATGCCACCATCCCATTTATCTGTTCTCAAGCACTCATACATCTTAGAGCCAGGAATATTTACCCCTCTGTACTGCCAGGATTTAGTAGTAACAATAACATAATAGTTATTTACATAACATAATGTTTGCAATTCATCATTTTATTATTAAGGCTATAGGCACTGGTGTAGTGATGTAACAAATCTTTATTTCTTTGACTTCATTTATGTTCCTTCTTCTACCTTTAAAAGATGTCTGAAATACAAAAAAAAGGGGCGGGGTGACAATGTCCCTGTGTTTCTTACACAAACCTCATCTCTATAAAACTTTAAATTAAATTGATCACTACCAAAAACATTTTATTTTATTCTCTGTAAAAGTCATTCACCCCATGATAATATCCATATATTTTGTATTGTAAAATAACAGACAACCACCTGTTGAATAGTAATGCTTTGGAAAGCTGGTAGCCTGACAAGGAACAAGATGGGAAAAGCTGAACGAATATTTTGCAGTTTCATATGAAGATGACAGTTCCTTTTAATTGATGAACTGTGGTTTAATTTATGTAGTTTTGCTAACAGTTTTGACAAAATTGCTGTCTATTTAGCATTGTGGCACCTACTTTTTTATTCAGAAAATGACTGGTTTGATGGATATAATGAACTATCCTGCACTGACAGCTGGAGTTTGCCATGAATTAGTCTTACTTTTGACTATTAATGATATCTAGTCTTGGTTGATCTTCCATTGATAGAATGAAATTTTTATGTCATCTTGCTATGACAGCCTTCTAAAGATTACATCATTTTTGTGTTCTTAGAAGTATGCTTCCATGTTGTTCAGCACATCTTAATGATCTTTCACTCCATTTGTAGGTCTCATATTGATGCACATAAAGAGAGCAATTCTTTCTTCATTGCTGCTTTTCTCCCCTGGTCTCTGCTGAAAATGGGCTTATACCCACTCAGAGTTTCCCGGTAAACAAATGTAAAATAAATAATTAAAATCAGCTGCTCTACAATCATAGACAAAAGGTGTGCCCCCTAAACTAGTAGAGGACAGATGTGTGCCCTTAAAGTGGAGAAGCTTCCTTGTGTTGTAATCTATGCCTACGTTCTAGATTACTGGAGAATTCATCATTTAAGATTAAGTTGCTTTACTCCTTCGTATATAAACGGTTTCAAAGTTTTCCTGTAGCTTATCAGATAATATTAACTTTTAATTATTTTCATCATGAAGGCAATACAGGGGAGATGTTGGAGTTTAGATTTTTCACTACTTGCGTATTTCAGTAATTGATGTAGCCCTTTTATTTTTCATCATAAAATTATAATTATCATAGCATAATCAGTAATTATCATAACATCTAACTTCATCGCCATGCTATGTATCCAATCTTACTTGTAATTGCATCTGTCCATGAGAACTGTGAGTCCCTACTAGGAAACACTTCTAAACCAATGTATATAAGGTATATTACCACTTTTTTTATATATATATTCTAATTGTTTTCTAACTTCTTGTGTAACCTTTTGCATGTTTGACTATGTGGAACTTTTATCTCCGGGCTTCCGCTGAAAATGGACATGTATCCAGTTGGACTATCCCGGTAAACAAATGTAAAATAAATAAATAAATAAATAATAAATAATATTTTATAAACATCTCTGGCTGTTTTTCATAGATAGATAGATAGATAGATACATAGATAGATAGATACATAGACGTGATAAACAGATTCATTCTTTAAGGTTGTCTCCTTGGATCCAGAAATTAAATGAAATGAGGTTTAATTTGTTTTCTGGGTTTGGTGAAAGAGTCAGCCCTCAATAGTGTGTGACTCAGCAGTCGTTGGTGTTTATATTCCCCTTTGCAAGGTTATAAATTAAAAAAAGTAGGTGGAGATATTTTTCTTAACAAGATAGGATTTTGAACTCTGTTTATTTCTGCTTTTTGTGGAAATGTTGTCAGTCATTTGTACATACACAGACCATTGGAATCAAACCAGTCTTAACATTTACTTTTTAAATGAAAGCTTTAGCTCACAAATATCAGTTATTAAGGAAAAATAATTGATGTGCATTTCCAAATCAGTTCACAGTGTGATGCATATTCTTAGCTGAATAATTGTCTGGATTGGCTAGTGCAAAGTTACAGAATAGAGCAAAAGATAGATCTGACCATTCACACTGGCACTGTCATGCTGAAACTTCATTTGCTGGCTATTTTAACCCTAACAATTTCCTTTGCTCACTGATGAGTAGGAGTGAATGGTGGCCTGTATATGAACAGGAATGTTTATGGTTTCTGGATGAAAGAAGATCTCACAAAAGATTGCATTACATTATATTGCTGTAAGACAGAAAATCAGGCATTGTTTAATTGAAAAAGTGATTTAAAATTTTGGATATAATCCAGAACACTTGACCTCATGTAAGAATAGATCCAGGAAGACAAATGACATGGATATGTGAGCAGACAGTGTTGTCTTTTCACTGTCTTGACATTTGTTCACCTGTGTGGTCCTATATTTTTTACTGAAATAGATAGATAGATAGATAGATAGATAGATAGATAGATAGATAGATAGATAGATAGATCAATAGACAGATACTAGATAGATAGCTCAACAGACAGACTGACATTTTAAAGATGGAGAGTTGCATTATGAGGCCCTCATACAAATGAGATTAACACAAGGCACTCATCAATTCTTTGCAGATATTAGAATTATGTTAAAAGCTCCAAGACTGTTGTATATTACTTCTATGAGCATAAAATTGTTTGTTTCTTAATATACTGTTTTGTTCAATGAATGAAACTGTCAGAAAAAAGAGATATAATACATTTAAACAAGCTGCCATTTCATGCCTTTCATTCTGAGCATCATCAAATCATAGTAAAATACTAGGCTATCAAAGCAAGGGGCCATTTTAGGCCTAGTCCCACTTTCCAATACAGTTTGATAAGTATTGCTTCCTAATGTTTTTTTTTTTTGGGGGGGGGGGTATACATACCTTGGTATTTGTGGCTGAACATTTACAAGTTTCCCCTCTCTAATAGAGACATAGGTGGCACATCTGGGGTATATCTATGGTTCTTCATCGACTGATTCAAGTTTTGCTTGAATAAGCACAGGGATGAACTCTGCTTCATATTGATGGGAATCCTTTTCCAGAGTTGGGAGAGCCAATGAGACAAAAAACTATCCATCTAGCATGCTCTGTTTATGTTACAAGCAAGGTCTAGGTCCTTGGATGGTAAGTTCCTGATGTTATCTGTTTTACAGATTTGCAACAGGTCCATTAGGCTGGATTAGACAATGTTTTGTTGGCCAAGTATAGGTCACCTCTCCACAGCCTGTAGGAGACTGAATATAAGGACAAGGCTTTGAGGCAGTACTCACAGGACTTGTTTTCTACACCTTTTTTTTTTTGTGAAGAATTTTCAAAGATGCTCCAGTTGTTCCATATGCCTGGACAGTTACATACCAAAGGGGCCATTATAGTTAATGATTGGTTTTATGAGAGTAGAATACAATGTAATGATGACATGTTTCTATCTAGATACCATATCCCTGTTTGTACGTTGTGCAACATAGCATTATTTTCTCATTCCTGTAGACACATGATGGCCAAATGACAAATCCCTGCCTACATGCATTCCCAAATTACTGACTACAGTCTACTCTTAGGGCTGTATTGTCAGTGTAGTACTTTGTTGGTGTCCTGGACTTTCTAAAAGATAGTATGATGCACTTTTTGGGATTGAATTCTAGACAGTGACTCTGGCACCGGTTATTAGTCTCTGTCAGACCTTCTTGGGGGATATTTGTTTCTTGAGGGGATTCAATGACTGCAACAAATTTGCGGTTATCTACAGATTTGGTCAGCCAGAGCCCCTTGACATTAGCTTTGACCTCAGACAAGTAGATGCCAAACAGAAATGGCCCAAGCACACAGCCTGAGGCACCCCACTTGTAACCAGTATTTTTGTGGAGGAAGACTTCCCTATTCTAGTTTCATGTGTCCTATCTGTAAGCCAGCTGACTATCCAGTTGGTAATGTAGGGATTGATACCTAATTTAGTAAGCTTTTTTACAATGTCCAAGTGGGGTATCATATCAAATTCATTGGTCAGGTCGAGGTAGGCAGTATATAGCATTTTATCCTCATCCACTGCTTTAGTGACTGGTGACTTTCTTGAAAAAGTCCACCAGGTTGAGTAGACAAGGCCTGTCCTTGAAAAACCTGAACTGATTTAGGGTCAAATGTTTGTAGGTTGCCTTTTTCATCATTTAGGATATCCATGATTATTCTCTCCACAGCTTTGCATACCTGACTCGTCAGGCTTATGGATCAATAATTCCCTGTGTCCATGGGTGCCCTGCCCTTCTGCAGTGGTATAACTTTTGCAATCCTCCAGTCTTTTGGCATAAAGCCTGTTTAGAGGTTAACTAGCATTTCTAGTGATTCCAACAGTACATGTTTCATGCCATTAAGGAGGAATCATGGGATATTATTGGGATCCATTGTTGCAGTATTCTTGGCTTTGTAGAGCTCCTTGAGCTCCTTTTCTCTAGTGATAGTGGGGGATTTATGAATATGGATATTTCATGAGGGGCATCAGGCAGGGAGAAAGAGGGTAAAACGGGAGCTACATTTGTCAACTAGGATGTTTGATGTATCTTTCAGCTCCATATCAGTGGCACCATTTAAAATTAATTTGGTACATTGCTTTGTATTGTCTTTGAGGTTATGGACTTACCTGAAGAATGCTTTGTGACTGTCCCTGGCCTGGGGGGCTAATTTTACCTCAAATGTGCTTTGGTGGTCTTCATTAGTCTCCCGAGTTTTTTGTTTAGATTGATGAGGGATTTCTTTTACCTAGATTGTCATTGCACTTCCTAATTTTTGCCATGAATTTCTTCCTTTTACTCTACAACCTATTGCTTTTGGGATTCCACCAGGGTGCCTTATTTTTTTCAGTTGATACTGTGCTTAATCTGGGTAGGTACAGCTGTCTATGCAGCAGTTAATATGATTATACAGGGTTTTTGTGTGTGATTCTCATGGGCAGCTGTGTCATAAGGGTTTTGGTGGGTCATTTAGTAGTAGGAAGTTTGTCCTAGAATAATTCCTAAAAGTTACAGGGTTAGTCTGTGTCCCTGATTTTACCTTTACTTCAAAGGAGGCTGCCTTATGGTCTAACTTGACTAGTGAGGGTATTACACTAGGGAAGGTGCAATGTTCCACCATGTTTGTGAGTACCAGATCCAGGATATTTATGCCTTTAGTGGGTATACAGACTAATTAGTCCAAGGTGTTTGCATTTACAAAGTCCAGGATTCTTTGAGAATGCATGTCAGGGATTGTATATAGTTTATAATGGGGTAGTTAAAGTCACTCATGAATATAGTGTTAGGTTAAATAGTGAGCGTTTCCAATACATTTAAGTATGCATTATGGCTTTCCTGGGTCATAGAGGGGGATCTATAGCTTGCAAGGATATGGCATGGGACTTGTCTAAAGTAATTCTGACATGGAGAAGCTCAAACACTTCATACTGATGGACTAACCTTATTGTGTATTTGTTTTTAATGTAAACAGACACCTCCACCTTTTGGCCCTTCCTGTGCAGCAATTAATCTAAATGCATGAAATGCATTGTAGTCCTGCACTGTGGAGGTGCACTCTGTCATTTTAAACCATGACTAAGTAACAGCACAGATAGCTATATTGTCCAGGGTGATAACAGCATCCAGGGATTATCTTGGGCTGGTTTAGCTATGTAGGTAGGTTTAGAAGCTGGGCAATGCCTAAAAAAGCAGGTATGGGGTGGACACAGTTTTAGCCAGTATTCAAAATCTAAGAAGGGACAGGTGCAGACCATCCCTGGCAAATTAGCATGGTCTGTCAGCCATAGTCTCCCAGGCCCAGGCTAACAAGTATTGAACCCACTTCAAATGATGCCATAATTTAAGTCAATTGTTAAAGCCAGTTCTTTTCTTTTCATTTTGTGGCATCATACGTGGAGAAGGTGGAATGCTGCTCAGTGATAGGCTTACACCGGTGTGGGCACATAATCAGAAAGCTCCATCATGAGTCTCTTCATGTACTACAGGGTGGTACATCTCAGGTCATTAATGCCCACATGGACTATGACTGAGTCATACTGGTACTTGTATTTCAATGACTTAATTGTGAGTAATCTGACTGATCCTGGACCCTGACATACAGCTGACTGTGGCTGTCTCCTTACCTAGCCTGGTGAAAGGGACATCAATGTGTCTCACAATGGAGTCTCCTATAATCAAAAGATTGGGTTGTGTGGTGATGTGCCTTATAGTCTTAAAAGCTGAGACACCATGGATGTGACTGTGTCATGCTGGGGTTGATTTTGTGTAATGCTCTACAGGTTTCGTCTGTGCAATGTTTGGGAGATCCTTGTGGTTTAGGGAGATTACATTTAAGAATGACAGCATATGTGGGTCTTTGTGTCTGGTCCACACTTTGGGAGATCAAGTACCTCTCTATCTCTTAGTACAAGAGATCCAGACAAATCCCAAAATAATGGGGGGGGGTAAAGGCCCAAAGTTAGTATACATAAAGTTGTGTTAGCATACATTTTCTGAATGATACAAAGCCTGAAACTCAAATGTATGTCATTATTTAGTGACTTCAGTCATTAGTGAGTTACCAGAAAACCACACATTTAATGAGGAACAGACAAAAAATATGAGGCTAAAATCTGTACATTCTGTGAAAATCTGAACATTTGAGAGGTATGAGTATATATCTGTGTGCTATTGACAACCTGTTTGCTGTTATAAGTGCTTGTATGTGAGAACATTGCCTCCAATGACATTATGTAACTACATTTCTCACACATTTAAGTGGCGGTCAGTAAATGAGACAATTTCTGCATTGCCACTAGACACCCATATCCACCAGGTGGGTTGGAGATATATCAGGGAAGTGAACGTCCATGGCTATGGATCTTTATTTCATGTTTTACAAGGAAATGGTGCAAGATGGGTTAAACTTGGCTAGCTTTAATGTAAGAGTATAGACTTTAATAACAGCTATATAAGATGAAACTCATGCAAAGGTGCCCCTCAATAGTCAGAGTTGTTGCTATTTGTGCAAATAAGTACTGTGGAAATTTCAGGGGTAGTTTTATATGGGCATTTTCAATTCTGTTCGCCTGCTTATATATACAGAGCATTGCCAACCACTGCTGTGTAATAAGAAGCTGCACCACTTAAATTAGACAAATTAATAGAAACAGAAAAAAAAACAATTAAGTAAAGTAAACAGTCCATTTGACAAGTCAAGTAGTCTTACTTAAAGCATTCATGTGTGATTTCAAGTCAGACAGACCAGCACACCTTCTACTCTCACTAAAAAAAGTCGTCCCAGTCCTTCTTACTATAAAACCAAGCTATAGTTAGTCAAGAGTGAATTCAAACAGGACAATCAAAGTAGATAGAAGCACACGAACTTAAAATGACAACAATGTACAGAAACCAACAGCACAGTCAATGAAAAGCACAACACTTTTACAGTGATAAAGAGCAGATAAATACAATAAATAATTTGAAAATGCAACATCAGTTCTCTTAAATATTCTTTAAAAATGCAAAAATCAATTTAAAGAACTTAACTTTGCTAGGATTGCAGTGGATACACGCATTTATGTGCTCTGTGGAAATGAGCCAAGAACTATGCAAATATACAAAATACAGAAAACTAGCTAAAGAAAGCAAATAGTCTCCTGAACAATCAAACAGCCTCACTTAAAACCTTCCTGTGCAATTTTCAGCTCAGACAGACCAGACTATCTTCTATATCCACTAGAAAAGCAGCCTCAGGCCTTCTTAATGTATAAACACACTACAATTAGCCCAAAGTGAATTAAAACAAGACACACACACACACACACACACACACACACACACACACACACACACACACACACACACACACACACACACACACACACACACATAAAATAACTACAATGCAGAGAAATGAGCAGCAAGGTTGGAGAAAATCACAACACTTTACAGTGATAAAAGGCAAAAAAATAAATACTTTAGAAATATAATAGTAGTACTCAACTAAAAATTGATTTAAAACACTTACCTGTGCTAGGATTGCATTGGATATAAGTATTAGTGAGCTCTGAGGACATCAACCAAGAACTGTGCAAACACACAAATGAATAAAAGCAGATAAAACTGCCTAAACAAAGTAAATAACCCTCTGACCAATCAAGCAGTCTTTCTTAAAGCCTTCCTGTGTGTTTTTCCACTCAGACAGACCGGGAGAGCTTCTAATCCCACGAGAACATCAGTTCCAGGCCTTATTAAAGTAAAACCAAACTACAGTGAGCCCAAAATTAATTCAAACAGGACAATCTACAAACTAGCAAGAAACATGCAGTTCTAAAGCAACTGCAATGCAGAGAAACCGACAGCAAGGTCAGTGAAAGGAGTAGCGCTTTACAGAGATAAAATGTAGAGAAATACAATAAATAATTTGAAAATACAGCAGCATTACTCCTACATTTCTTATAAAAGATATAATATCAGATTCTTAGTATCAGATTTCATATTAAAAATCAAGTTTCAATTTTCCACATAAAAACTTATGATAATATGTAGCTGAAGATATGCTACTACCTGAAAGATTGCGTAAAGGAAATGATATGGGAATGAATTTCACAGAAATGGTGTACATTGCATTTGTGTAAGTGTTGCTTGCTAACTGAAGTGCATAATTATTTTATTTTGCTCATTCTTGTTAATCTGTGCTTTAAGATGTGTAAGGAATCACTCAGCAAATATGGAGCTATTCAGCCTGATGTAAGAAAATAAAGTGAAATGTTAAATTGTCAATATGAAATGCACATTTGAATGATTTACCTTATTACTGTATACTGTAAGATGCATACTTCAGAAAAAAATATTTTTATAGCATTATTTTATAATACAAGTTACATATTACTGTCATATGTTTTTGCATGTACCATGTGATTTGACAGTCTACAAATCTGTAGGGAAACTGACAGTTACTGTCCTACATGCCTGGGATAGAACAAACTATAGGGCTATTTCCCTTAGTGTTTGTTCTGCTATGCAGCAGTAGGAGATTCCATGGAAACAGATGGCAGTATAGACTAATGTTCCCAATGAAATCTATAATAATATGATGCCATAAATTGCAACATCAGCAACATGCATGAAGAGGGCATTGCCAAACTTCATTCTTAACAAAAACGAACAAACAAACCAAAAACAAATCACCAGGCTCAGTTGAATTAAATATTTGCTGCAGTTCATATTGAACCCTTTATTTCTGCTATATTAAGGAATGAAAATGGTTAATGCAGTTTAATTTGATGCAGACCATAGCAATTCTCTGGGCAAGTTCAAGAAATGTAATAAAAAGTGTGATCACTTTTTTATTAATATGGACAGCTATTCCCAAATGTTTGAAATGGGAACTCATTTAATTTCTATGGTAGGAACTCAATTATGTTCTAATCTGTGTAAATGCCAAGTTTGGCACTGCTAAAATGAAATAAGAACGCATTAATTCATTTTAGTCTACATTGCCACCAAACTTTTAATTTAAAAATTGCTTGAAGCAACAGTGCTGCAGAATTTCATACATTTCAGCACCAGATGTTTGGCACTGCATCATGAGATACTGACTGTAAAGTTCTTAACTTACCTTGTTCCATGCTTTTCTAAAACTGTATCCTTAGAAAGTTACCACGTTTATAATTCAAAATCAAAGATGTAGAGAAGAAATTAATGACTGTATAACATGTGCATGATAGAAAGGTAGCGGGGTGTCATTATCTGAATGAATTACAACACTTAATTTAGCATTGCTGAGTATTATGTTTTAAGAAATAGTGGCAGCAAATAAGCTGATCTTACAGGTAAAAATTATAATTCATTCGAAGTCTGCATGCCCTGTCATTGCTAGCTACCGTATTTTTATTTTTTTAATATTTTTTAGTTTCTTTAGACCTCATCATACCAATCAAGGCTAGTCCCCAGTGTTTCACATCCATTTCAGGTCTACCCACCATCCACCTACCCCTTACTCCAATATTACAAGGGATGGTCGTGGATCCTAAGAGTGTCTTGGGGGCTCAGCCATCAGTGTTTCCCTACAGTTTTTTTTTTCTTTTATATATTCTACCAATTCCTTTTCCCACCACATTCACTGACTGCATCCAAGAGCAGTCTCTGCCCCTTTGGGCCATGCCTTCTCTTAGAGAACATCATCAATATACACCCTTCTATCTGGGATAGGCACACCCATCAGTTGCCTATGCCACTAATCGACCCAGGTCAGTTGGGCCATAGCGAGGGCTTTGTTCTGCTACACCATTAGAGTGGTGCTGGCTACTGCTTAAGTTCACATTTAGTAGAAGTACTGGAAATCATTCTTCAGGTGACAACCATGTCTTATTTATTTATGTCACAAATCTGCTTATTCATTCATCAGCTTTATGTTTCTTGTGACATAGTTTAACTCTACAAAATTAAGTAAGGGTATATAATGTTGCAAACGAAGAAGCATTTGAATTATTTCAAAAGCATGACATTTGCTACTGTAGATTAACATCCCAACATAGTCTATGCATGACAGCAAAAACTGTTGCCTCCTTATAGACAAATCTGGAAAAGGCACTGCCAATGCATAAATTAGCACAACACCCAATGGCCTAGGAGTACCCATGAAAATCTATGAAAATAAATAAAGAAACAAAGTGCTCAGCCTTTAGAATGAGGCTGTTGTACTACTTTTGAATAGCTGTTAGATGTCTGAGTAGGTTACAAACTACATACCCATGCATGCTTCATTGATTATTTTTTTTATCAGGACTGCTGCAGAAAGATTGGACATGGCTTTCATTTACACAGTTCAGTGGCTCTGTCATCAGGACAATGGACACATGCCAATTTATGGCCACTGTATTATGTGCTAAACTATTGCTTTCATAGCATGCTGCCTCTTTTTTTATATAATTTGTTAATGGCCCACGAATAAGCAGAAGTCTCATCACCTCATTTCTGAAATATGCTCTTAGTCAGAAGCTTTCCAGTGGGCAGATGAGAGTCAAATGGCAGTGCATGTCATTGTCACTCAGTACTTCTTACAAAAAATAAGACAGAAGTCTAACACTGGCTGTTGCACCTTTTCTGGTTGCAATTTAAGTGAATAATCTATGACATCACAGTAGCAGGAGTAGTAAGGGATGATACAACAAGAATGCCATGCATTATTACTTAGAACCAAAGCTGCATGTCTCTGTTGTGGATATCTATGGACACTTCACAGATATCAAAGAATAGCTAACTACACATTGCTTCATTCTAATCTATTCAGGAGAACTGCAAACTGTTCACTTCAGCACATACACCCATTATTAGAGAAAAAGCAGTATGCTTCTTTTTATCACACATAGAATTATGGTAAAGCTCTGTCAGAAAATTTTGAAAAATCCACATAACACTAACATAACACTAATCCAGATTTTTGCCAAAAGATCTATGAAAGAGAATTCAGAGATATGCATTCCAGATATACTTAAGAATATTATAATTTGCACAAAATTGGCTTTCAAGAATTGCTGGCATCACAATTCCAACTATGTCTTTAACTTAACAGAAGCACCTTTGCACTATTCTAGAAGTTGTGAAGCTATATTTTCTGGATATTGAAATCATCATATCTGGCTATACCTAACACAGCAATATCCATATAACTTGATTATACTTATCAAGCATAAGTTCCCTAACTGGGCATAGGGGAGATAGCACTATAGGTCCATAGATTCATAGGTGTGTACTAGGCTAACAACCATGAGAACCTTTTTGAGCCTAGCCATGTATCTCAAATATCTGATAAGTTCTGGTACCCCAGATAAGTGTAAGCAGGGGCTTGCAAGACAAACCATTTACAAGGAGGAGCCTGAGAGTTAAACCATTTGCAGGCTGCCTCTGTCCATTAGAGACATAGGTTCCAAACCAGGGAGGAATTTCCTGTTCCCCATCCAGTTGTCCAAGTTACACTTGAATTGAGTTAGGGAGGAACTGGGAGTCTGTTCCAGAGAAAAGGTAGTCTCTGGGATACACACCTGTCTGTCTCCAGCAGGTCCTATTTATATCACAGTCAAGGTTTAAGTCTTTAGAATGCATAACTCTGATTCTTTTTGTTTTGTGGATATGCAGGAAGTCCAGCAGAATGGGGTCTGACAATGATTTGTATGCCAGGCATAGATATCTCCTCAACAGCCTGTAAGAGACAGAATACATAGATAGGGCCTTGAGGTGGTCTGCATAGGACTTGTTTCTTACACCCTGTATTCCTTTAGTGAGAAACATCTGTGGATGTTCCATTTGTTGGGTGTGCCTGGTTAAGTACGTACCAAAGGGGGCATTGTACTCAATAATAGTCTGACGAATGCCAGATATGGTGGAACAATGACCTCCTTGGACTTAGATGCCATATCTTTGTTTATACGTTGTACAGCATAGAATGATTCCTCACTACTGTAGACACATGATGGTCAAAGGCTAGATTACTGTCTATATGTGTCCCCAAGTCCCTGACTACTGGGTCAACTCTTAGGGATGTGTTGTCAAAATGATAGTTACCAGGGATGGATGACTTCCCAAAGGATACTATTATGCATTTCTAGACATTTAGTTTTAGTCCATGGGTCTGACACTGGTTATTTGTCTGAATGATCTCTTCTTGGAGAACATTTGTGTTGGGGGGGGGGGGGATTCTATGACTGCTCCTAACTTGCAGTCATCTGCAAAAATAATCAGCCAGGAGCCATTAACATTGGCCTTGAGGTCATAGAAGTAAATGTCAAAACAGAACAGCCCCAGGACTGATCCTTGAGGGACTCTGCTCATGAATGGAATCTTTGTGGAGATGGACATCCCAATTTTAACTTCCTAGGTCCTGTCTGTGAGCCAGCTGGCTATCCACCAGGTGACATAAGGGCTTATATCTGACGTTTAGAGTTTGTAAACAATGCCAGATTGGGGTATTGGGTCAAATGCCTTGGTCAGGTCAAGGTAGGTAGTGTGAACCATTTTGCTTTCATCCATTGCTTTGGTGACCTTCTTAAAGAAATCCACCAGGTTAAATAGGCATGACCCGCCCTTGATGAAACCAAACTGGGTTGGGTCCATTGTCTGGTGGTTTCCTTTTTCATTATTTATCATTTCCATGATAATTATTTCTATGGCTTTGCATATGAGACTGGTGTGACTTATGGATCTGTACTTTCCAGTGTGTGTAGATGGCCCACCTTTGTGCAGAGGGATGAGTGTTGCTTTTCTCCCTTTGTGATGCACAAAACCTGTTTGCAGGCTACAGTTAAATAGCAATTCCTGAGGTCCTGATAGGTCATGTTTCATGTTGTTTAGAAGGCGTCCCAGAATACTGTCTGAGCCCATTGATGCAGTGTTTTTGGCCTTAGAGAGAGCATTAAGGACCTGTTCCCTAGTGATAGTAGTAGGAGTTATATTTGATGGTATTTCCTGGTGGGCGGTTAAAGGGGAGAGAGGATTAAAGTTGGAGCTATATTTGTTAGCCAAGAGGTTTGTTATTTCTTCTGGCTCAGTATAAGTGGCTCCATTTATGATGAGATCTGCACACATTTGTGTATTGCCTTTGAAGTTGCAGTCACAGCTAAAAAATGCCTTTTGGTTGTCCTTGGCCTGGTAGGCCAGATTTACCTCAGATTTGGCTTTGGTAGACTTTATTTGTCCTCTGAGTTGTTTGTTTAGTTTGAGAGTGCTTTTATCCTGCAGGGTACTACACCTTCTAATTTTTGCCATGTTTTTCTTCCATCAGTTATAGGTTCATAGGTTCATAGGTTTATACTAGGCTATCTGCCCTAAGGCATTTATAAGCCTAGCCCAAATTTTTGTGGCTTACGCCACCCCTTATATAAAAAAATACTGTGCCCATTAGTTTGTTGTGCCTCTGTCCAGCAGTGACACAGAGATGATTCCCGGGGTAAACCTACGATCTCCCATCCACAGGTCAAGATTTCTCTTGAACAGAGCCAGCGAGGTGCTCTGCCTCACATGGACCGGGCTTTTATTCCACAGCATAGGGAGTCTCTGAGTGATAAATCTATCCCTCCAGCATGTCCTATTTATATCTGTGCTAAGGTTTAAGTTGCTTGCTCTAGTGGTTTTGGTGGATTTGGATTTTTTGAGGTGGAGCATGTCCATTAATTCTGGGTTGGACATGGCCTTGTATGTCAGGCACATGTCACCTCTGAGCAGACGGTATGTGACTGAATAGAGCTGGAGTTTCTTCAATCTGGCAGCATATGACAGATTTTGGAGTCCCTTTATCCTTTTGGTGAGGAACTTTTGGGGTCTCTCCAATTGCTGCAGATGTCGGGTGAGATACATCCCGAATGGGGCATTGTACTCGATCATTGGTCTGATAAGTGAAGAGTACAGGGGAACAATGACCTCACTAGATCTGGATGTGAATCCCTTCATGATCAGGTGGGCAATGTAGAAGGTCTTTCTAACCACTTTAGCAACGTGAGTGTCAAAAGAAAGGCCACTGTCAACCTGGGTCCCCAGGTCCCTGATAACCTCTTCTGTGCTTAGTGGATTGCCACCTATATGGTAGCTTGGTGTTACCTTGTTTTTCCCGAAGGGTATGACTATACATTTTTTGGTGTTTAACTTCAGGCCATGGCTCTGGCACCAGCTATCTGTTTCCGTGAGTCTCTTCTGAAGGATATCCGTGTCCGATGCACTTTCCACTATGGCCCAGTTTGCAGTCGCCTGCAAACTTTGTCAGCCAAAGTCCTCCCATGTTGGCCTGTACTTCTGAGAAGTAGATGCCGAACAATAGGGGGCCAAGGACCGAGCCCTGTGGGACACCACTTGTGACCGGCTTGGAGTCTGACATAGCGCCAGCAACTCTAACCCTGTGGGTTCTGTCCTTAAGCCAGTTTGCAACCCATCTTGTGACATATGGGTTTACATTTAAGCTGGTAAGTTTTTCTACAATGCCTGAGTGGGGTATTGTGTCGAAAGCCTTTGCAAGGTCAAGGTAGGCTGTATGGACTGCCTTTCCCTCATCAATGGCCTTGGTGACTGTTTCGAAGAAGTCGACCAAGTTCAAAAGGCATGATCTTCCCTTGACGAAGCCAAACTGGATCGGGTCCAATGTCTGCAAGTCCCCTATATCTTTGTTTATGAGCTTCATTATGATCCTCTTCATAGCTTTGCAGACTAGACTTGTTAAGCTTATGGGGCGGTAATTACCAGGGTCCGTAGAGGCACCGCCTTTGTGGAGTGGGACCACAGTTGCCGTACGCCACTCCTTGGGCACGTATCCTGTGGTAAGGCTGAGATTAAACAGCTGCCTTGTGTGCGGGTTTAATTCCTGATTTAGCTCATGTAGCACACAGCCGGGGACACCATCCGGTCCCAT
The DNA here is from genome assembly GCF_019279795.1 of Protopterus annectens. NCBI lineage: Eukaryota > Metazoa > Chordata > Ceratodontiformes > Protopteridae > Protopterus > Protopterus annectens. The sequence continues at coordinate 1,339,153,797 of NC_056737.1, forward strand.
TGATGCTGTGTTTTTAGCTTTAGAGAGAGCAGCTTTCACCTGCGCATTTGAGATGTCTGGGAGGCTACACTCCACTGGGATAGTTATCTCTCCTTTGGGGGGGAGAGGGGGGTGAAGTTTGCACTGAACCTGTCTGCCAGTATGTTGGCAATGTCTGTGGGTTCAGTGATTTTTGTATCATTTTGGACTAATTCTGAGCATATCTGGGAGTTACCACCCAGGTTCCTAACATAGCTGAAAAAGGCCTTATGATTGCCCTTTGAATCCATGGCAATTTTTCTCTCAAAATTGGCCTTAGTTGATTTTATGAGTGCTCGTATTTTTTTACTAATAATGATCAGGGGTGACTTCCCTTTTATGGATTTTGTTCTATCATGTAATAGTTTTCTCCTCTTATTGTAAAGTTTGTTAATGGCTGGGGTCCACCAGACTGGACGTTTGCCCTTTGTGGAAAGAGTCTTGGTTTTATTTGGGATTGCCTGATCCATGCAGTCCTGGAGGTGTTCATAGAAGGCATTTGTAAGGGCTTCCGCAGCTTGGGTTGTGGTTTCCACTGGCTCAGGGGCCTTGAAGGATACCACACCAGTCTTGAGTAGTGTGAAGTTTGCTTTAGAGAAGTTCTTTACTGTGGTCTTTTTTGTTTGGGGTGGGGGCGGGATGTGGATTTCCAGTGAGATTAGTTTATGATCAGATCTCATCAATGAGGGATATACTTCCAGTGTGGAGCATTTTGTCCCCATGTTTGTGATAATGAGATCTAGTATATTTTCTCCTCTCATGGGAACAGTGACTAGCTGTTCCATGGCATTTGAATTTATGAACTCCAGGAACCGTTGGGCTAGAAAGTTAGGGCTTGAGTAATGTTCCCAGTCTATATTCGGGTAGTTGAAGTCACCCAATATGATGGTGTTTGGAGATACATTTATACCCTCCAGTGTCTTCAGGAAGGCTGTGTGGGGTTCCTGAGTTTAAGAGGGTGGCCTGTAGCATGCTACAATTTGTAGAGCAGTTTTGCCTATGGTTAGTTGCACCTGGATGGTTTCCGAAGCTTCCTGCGTTGCCACCAACCTGGAGGTGTGGGTATCCTTTATGAATATGGATACACCCCCTCCTTTTGTGGTGTGGTCTGGGTTTTGGGGCCGGAACGCATGATATGAGGTAAAACCTAATAGTGCCGGGGTGCTCTCAGAAGCCTTGAACCAGGTTTCAGTTACAGCACAGACATCGATGTACTCCATACTGAGAAAGGCCTCGAGTACGTGCATTTTGAGATTTAGACTTCTGGCATTGAGCAGCATTACCATCAGTTTCTTCCCATTTTTGTTTTCTAGGGTGGTAGGTTTAGAATTTGAGCCTTGCCTAAAAAAGGCACTATGGGGGTGGCAAGAGCCTTAGCCAATATCCGGAATCCCAGGGGTGACAGGTGCAAGCCGTCCCTTGCGAAGCAGCGTGGCTTATCAAGCATGTCATCCCAGGCAGACAGACACTGGATCCCCTTTGAATGACACCAGACATTAAGCCAATTGTTAAAGCTGATCATCTTGTCTCTATATTGTGGCATCATTCTTGGTGAAGGAAGGATACTGCTCAGGGTCAGGGTCATACCTGCCTGGGCTACATAATCAGAGAGCTCCTCTATGTCTCTTTTCATGTAGTCCAGGGAGGTACGTCTCAGGTCGTTCACACCAGCATGGACAATGACTGTGTCATATTTGTACTTGCCTTGGAGTGACCCGAGTGCTTGTGTTATGTGGCGGATTCTAGCGCCCGATAGGCAGCTTACTGTGACCCTCTCCTTGTTCAGCCTGGTGAGTGGGACATCAGTGTGTCTGACTATGGAGTCACCTATGACAAGTATGTTTGGTGTTGGATTTGGCCTTAAGGGCTGTGACTGCTTTGTACACTGCTTTTGTGGTTTATGTGTTGCTTGTGGGGTGTCTTGAGGTAGCAGTTGTTTGGGTGTCTGCTTTGGAGGCCTCTGCTGTTTAGGTAAATTTTTACTCAGAGCCTCCGAGTATGTCTTTGTGTGTTTATGTGTTTGATTCAGTGGTGTGGTAGCATTATGTGAGGCTGGTTTTGTGGTGTGTGTAGTTGCCTTCTCCTCCTGTCTGGTCTTTCCAGTCCTGAGTTGAGAGAGCTCAGCCTCCAGTTTGGCTAAATAGCTGCATCTCTCGCAAGTATTTGTGTTATGTGGGAGGAGGAGAGGGTTGTCTGTGTACATGAGGCAGTTATAACATTGCCTCGAGATTCCCAGATTCACCAGCTGGACCGGAGAGGAGATTGACAACTGAACTTTGGACATGCTAGAATAATATTGGGAATTCCTTAATAATTGAAAACAAGGGCCAGTGGGGAGTGAGGGTGTAGTGCTTTTAATTTTTAGTGCTGACTTATATAATTGCTTTAGTGAGCAAGTGCCAGGTAACTTGAGTGCAATGTGTTACAAGTAACTAAATGCAAAAATGACAAACAGTAACTTTCTTTCAAGTGAAACAAGGAAATAAGTACAGTAAGCAATGCAGATATCACTAGTGATCCACAGAAGCGCTGAGAAGCCGCGTATTAGGTGGAATTAGCTTCCAGGGAAATAACAAGCAAACAAACAACAAGCATATAAGCAAAGCTAGATTCAGCAGGCCTGGATCTATTCTATGCTAGAGCAAACAAGGTGTACCAATTTCAGTAAGATACAGTTCAAATATTCAGGCACTATAAACCTTTAACCAGAAATTCCCAGCTCAGAAGGGCAGAGTCCAGCCTCTTCTCCCACAAGAGTGCAGACCACGAACCTTCTTAATGTAAAATAACTGGCCTGAAGCCCAAGTGCCTAAACCAGAACTAATACACTTGGACACTGGGCTCTCAATCAGCAGTTCCCAACTTAGAAGGATGAAAGCTACCTGTCCTGCCACCAAAGTGCTTGCCACAAACCTTCCTAATGTAAAACAACTGGTCTGAAGCCCAAGTGCTTAATCCAAAAGACTTAGAATGATAGCTACACTTTAATCAAGTTACAACCAAGCAGTAATAAATACAACTGAATACTTTAAAGAATGTCTGGATTAGTGCTCAAGTTACACAGCCTACTGAGGTTGTGATTCCACTAGGGTGGCTTGTTTTTTTGAATTAGTTCTGTACTTCTTCCTGCTGGGAACTGCTGCATCTTTGCAGCTATTAACATGCTTGTGTAGGGTTTCTGTGAACAGTTCCATGTAGGTAACAGTGTTCTCAGGGTTTATGGGGCTTAAAATTTTGCCAGGTTATCACTTACAAGTAGAAACTTAGCCTCAGAGTAGTTCCTGAACATTACAGCGTTAGTTGGGGATCCAGGTTTTATTTTTGCTTCAAAAAAGACCTTTTCATGGTCTGACTTTTCCAGAGAGGACATTACACTACAGTGTGTGCTGCACTCTCCCATATTAGTGAGGACCAGAACTAGCATGTCTGTACCCTTGGTCAGTGTATTGACAATCTGGTCCTGGAAGTTTGTGTTTACAAAATCCAGGAATCGTTGTGACTGAAAGTTTCATGTCATATGTGATTCCCAGTTATAGTGGGGGTATTTAAAATCACACATGGATATGGTTTTGGGTTGTATAGTGTTTACAATAAGTTTAAATACATACTATAAGTTTCTTTGGTCATAGAGAGGGACCTATAGCTTGCAAGGAAATGGTAGGGGGCTTGCCTGTAGTGATTTGAATGTGGAGAAGCTCAAGTGCATTGTCTTGTTTTACCAGCCTTGAGATATATTTATTTTTGATGTAAATCAAGACACATCCACCTTTAGTCCCTGTTTGTTGAGTAGTTGGTCTAAATGCTTGGATGGCATTATAGCCTTTACTACTGATGTACTCTCTGAGGCTTTCAACCATGTCTCAGTGACTGCACAGACATCAGCATTCTCTATGGTGAGGAAAGCTCATAGACATTGGAGTTTTGCTTTATGATGCCATGGATGAAATATAACATTTGAACTTTAAATCAGCTGAATTACATGCTTGCCATAAGGACTAAATCAGCACAACATCCTCTCTTCAAAGGGAAATTCCAGCAGCTGAAAAGTGACACATTATGCATATACCAGTGATCTACATTCAGCAAATTGGATGCATTCCTCACCCATATGCTTTAAGGTAAGAGCACATAATTTTCCCCACTAGCTCTAGGGAAAAAAAGTACATTTAAACATTGGACAGGACAGTTGACCTGCAACTGGTGCTTAACAACATGGACTGGGCTCATATTTACATATAACCCATCTGCGAAGGGAGTGACATAAGAAGGGGTTCCGATCCATTCACAGCCTGGTAGTTCATAATGCAGATGGAATCAACACTAGTATTTCTTCCAAGCACCTTGTAAGTACCCATAATATCGGCACATGTCAGATAATTAATCCATGTGGGATATTTATCCAAGGCTATGCATCCCGAGGATAGTTTGTAGACAAGTATATATGATAAAAAGGACATCTAATACTGAATAAACTGAATAAACAATGTTATGTTATAGAAATATAATACTAACAGGTATCCAATAATGACTAAAAAATGATTTCCTGATGTTTAAAAAGTGTAGCGCTCTGCTAAGTGTGGGTATGCAAATGACCCGCCCTACTTTTAAAATTAGGACAGATACCAATAACAGCAGTGATACCTGTGTTTGACATCCAGAATCGGTGGTTCAGGTAGTTAGAAGCCACTCAAAATGTAACTGAGAAGCTAGCATTTGCCTTGCTATACAACATGTGACTCCACTGTAGACAGACAATGGTCAGCATATGGCACAAGCAGATATCGACTGCAATGCACCAAGAACTTATGAAAAAAAGATTTACAAGATGGACTGTCTTGTACAAGAGACTGAGCATACCCATGATGCAGAATTTAACTAGCAACTGGTGGACCCATACGCATTGTAAAATATGACAGACATATATATATATATATATATATATATATATATATATATATATATATATATATATATATATTATGTGTTGCAGCAGTACAGTTCAAAAAGAAAGTAATGCATAAGCATGTACTGCTGCTACAACTAATGTGCAGCATAGTGTAAGTTGTGCAGTACAGGTGCTAAAATAAACATATTGTAGAAAAACATCCATCCATTTTCTAAACCATCTGTTATGGTGAGGGTCATCAAGACAAAAGGCTGAACAGAATAGACTAACTTCCCTGTCCCTAAAACAGTCTCCAGTTCATCCTATTGGATCCGGATATATTCCTTGATAGGCTGAGAAATATAATTGCAGCATCTTTTGGTCCTGCAGAGAGAGTTCCTCTCAGTATGACATGCTTGCCATGCTTCCCACAGAAGGTATCCAAGAAGCATCCTCACTAGAAGCATAAACTACTAAAATTGACTCTTCTTAAAACAAAAGACAGTGACTCTGCTCTAAGATCTTCTTGGATTGTCAAAAGATACATACCTGTCCCTCCAACATGTCCTATTTAAATTGCATACAAAGTTTAAATCCTTGGATCTAATTGTTCTGATACTATTCATTTTGTGGATATGGAAAGGTCAATCAGGGTAGAATCCAAGGATGCCTTGGTGGTGGGGATGGCAGGTATAAATCATCTCTCAGCAGTCTGTAGGAAATAATGTATAGGGATAGGGCTTTGAGACGATCTGCATCGGGCATTGTGTTTATGCCCTGTATTCTTTTTGTGGGGAACCTCTGTTGACGTTCCAGTTGTTGCATGTGTCTAGTCAGGTACAAACTGAAGGGAGCATTATACTCATTCATGGGTTTGATGAGGACTGAGTATTGTAGCATGAGGACTTCCCCTGGACCCAGATGCCATGCCCTTATTTATAAGTTGAATGATGTATGGATGATTTTCTTACTACCTTAAACACATTAGTCAAAAGCCAGGTTATGAGTTGCATGAGTCCCAAAATCCCTGAGTACCAAATCTGCTTTTAGGGGTGTTTTATTGATGAAGTAGTTTGCAGGGGAGGATGACTTCCCAAAATGTACTATTATGCATTTCTTAGCACTGAGTTTTAAGCCATGGCTTTGGCACTAGTCATTTGTCTGTGTTAGATGTTGCTGTAAAATGTTAGTATCTTGGGCTGTCTCTATGATTACACCCATCTTGCAATCATCTGCAAACGTGGTAAGCCTGAGGCCCTTGGCATTGGCCTTGATTTCTGAAAACAGGAGTGGACCCAACACAGAGCCATGGGGAACACCACTGATGACTGTCTTCTTTATGGAGGTGGTCTCTTCATTTCTAACCTCCTGGGGTGCAATCTGTGAGCCATCAGGCTACACAGTGATTTCCATATGGGTGCATGCCTGATTCCATTGAGTTTGTTTACAATGTCTGAGTGGAATATTGTATCAAATGCCTTAGCTAGGTCAAGGCAGACAATATGAACCATTTTGCCTTCCTTCATCTCCTTGGTGACCATCTCAAAGAGGTCCACCAGGTTCAGTAGACATGACCTACCTTTGATGAAAGCAAAGTTGTTAGGGTCCAATGTCTGAAGGTTTCCTATGTCATCATTAACCATTTCTGTGATAATTTCTTCCATGGCTTTGCATATGAGACTAGTCAGACTAAAGGGTCTCTGATTCCTGGAATCCATTTATGGCCCATCCATGTGCAGAGGGATGACCATTTCAGTTTTCCATTGGTGTGGCACAAAGCCTGTGTGGAGGCTATGGTTGAATAGTGACTCCAGTGACCCTGGCAGGTCATATTTTAGGCTATTCAGAAGGAATACTGTAATGTTCTCAGTGCCCATTGAAGTTGTATTCTTGGCCTTAGAGTGCATATTTCTGGGGGGGGGGGGGTGGGTTGAAGAATTGCCTTATCTCTGGGCTCTGTGAACGTGGCTCCACTTATCAACAACTAAATACTTTATTGTGGGCTGCCATTAAGGTTTTAGACACAGCTAAAGAAGGCCTTATGGTTGTCCTCATCCTTGGACGCTATCTTTACCTCAGAGTTGGCTTTATTCTGCTGCATTAGTCCTCTTAGTTGTCTATTCAGTTTGATGAGGAAGTTTTTATCATTTTTGGTGTTAGGTAAAATGACATTTTATTATATTTTATTTGACATTTGTTTACCGGGAAGGTCCAACTGGACAAAATGTCCCATTTTCAGCAGAGGCCCAGAGAGAAAAGGTCCACATGTAAACTATGCAATTGACAAAGTACAACTTTAAGATATCTGTAACAAGTTAGACAAACTAAAACAAACATACAATTTTAAGGTATTCATCTGAGACAAGTATAAGTCTACAAAAGTTACATAGCTCAATACAAAAAAGTTATGTTTGTTATACATGGAGTAAAAAATAGGCCAGACGATAGTAGAAATATATAAAAATTAGTTTACAGAAGCCACTTCCTAATCTTAGCTGTGTACAGCCTGTTTAATTTTGGATTCCACCAGCGTGGTTTGGTTTTTGCATTAGCTTTGGGTTTACTTCTGGTAGGCACAGACATCTCTCTGCAGTCATTGACATGGTCATACAGAGCTACTGTGAATTACTCCACATAGGCTGCTATGTTATCTAGATTTGGAGGTGCTTGAAATTTTGATACGTTATTGCTTAATAAAATGTAATTAGCCTTGGAGTAGCTCCTAAATGTTACAGGGTTTTCGGGGGTTACAGAACTAATTTTTATTTCAAAGGAGACCACTTTGTGGTCTGACCTTACCAGAGAGGACATGACACTGGAGTGGGGGTGTAGCAGCATTCTCCCATGTTTGTGAGTACCATGTCCAAAATATTTGTACCTCTGTTAGGTGTATGCACTAACTGATCCAGGGTGTTTGTGCCTACAAAATCTCGGAATGTCTATGCCTAAAAATACGGGGTCATATAGGTTATTCAACTGCAGTATCTGTACATGATTACTGTGTATTAAAGACTGGCTTCAGGACACAGCATGTATTGCGCATACACAATTAGCTACAGTCACAAATTCAAAGTGACATTTAAAATTTTTTTTAATAGTTATAGAAGTAATGCTAGGACTTTTATATTCTGCTAATATCCTTACTAAAATTTAATTTTAGATGGATACCTGGAGCATTATATTTTGTGTCTCGTCACTTGGAGCCGTGGGCTCCAGGTGGCCTCCCAAATCATCCCCATTATAGACAGCCACAGCATTCACAAGAATCCAAGTGAATTAGTATTGTTGTAACACCACCTACAATATACTTGTGTATATATGGTCACTTGCCTTCTGCTGGCTCACAAAAAATATATAGACAGTACTGCCATAATCTCAAAATCCCTCCAATACATGCACAAGGACAAGTAGCAGATCTCTGATCCAATGCCCTGTGGCTAGCACAGAGTTAGCAGTACCCTATTAAATCAGAATCTCGACTATCCACTAAGTTTCCTTTGCAGCATCACAGCACAGGCATTTCAAGGGAAGTTGATGGGCTTAATCTTCTCATACTTGGAACAAAATATCCTGCTGTCATTTTCAGAAGTTGGTACCGCCATCTCATATTGATAGTTTGGATGCCCTGTCCCAATCTTCCTTGCAACACTGAAGTGCCTTTAACATTACTGAAGAGATCACATTCACATTCTACAGTTTTGCCTTGGCAGAATTGTTTATTCACCACAGGAACCTCATCTACTTAAATGGATCCAGTTCCACTTGTTGCTTCTCAGAAGAGGCCTGATCACCAAATTCAGGAAATCTGTAATACACCCTTTCACCTCATGATAATGTACCAATTAAGGTCAGCATTTCTCCACTTATACTGACAACAGTCTAAGAAATGTCTTGCCACCCTTTTTAAGTTGTCACATAATTTGCCATAACCTCTTTGAGGTCATCTAAATGTCAGTTTCCATGACCAAACCAAACTCCTTCTACACCTAGGCCTCTCTTTACTTGTTGACACCTAGCAGTCCGAAATGTAGCTCCCTTTACAGCTTTGCATGGATAGCCACTTCATTTAACTTGACAGCTTTCCTCATGACTGCTGCCTACCAGCAGGTTCTGTAATTACTACTGTGATAAGCATGGATCACCATTTGGCCCAATTTCCTTGCTGCTGCCTCAGTTACTGAAATCACACATTAATGGGCCCACATTGGGTAACTCTTATATGCACCTACCCACTTACCATACCTGCTGGTGATGTTAAGCAGGAATAACCACAAAATCATTGCTGTAGACTACTGATTGTCTCATCACTGCAATAAGCTGTTTTGATGGCATGTTGGTCGTCTCATAATGTATTAAAAGCTGACACTTTTTCGGATGTCTCAAATGCTTGTTTTAGACTAGAGTCCCTTTTATATTCAAAATGGGGACTGCTACCTAGTAATTCCAATAGCTCAGTATTCCCTTTATAAATATTCAATTTTTTTGACCGCAAATGTCTAAAAGCCTTTGAATTATTATTAAATTCCATTGCAAAAGTCCTTTAAAATGTATCATTACATCCAGGAGCACAGTCAATATAATTGAAATTTGTATTATTATTGAACTCAGTATTTGCATCGTTGTGCTGCGGTAGCGTTGTTGCCTCACAGTAAGACGCTGTCCGGTTCGATTCTCAGCTAGAGCGTCTTCTGCGTGGAGACATTCGTGAATGGGCATACCTTCGTTGAAGGTTGTGTGTCAGGGCTGGTAACTTGGCACGTAAAAATCAACTACCAATCATTAGCGGACCGGAGTTCCGCTGTGGCGACCCCTAACCGGGAAAAGCCAAAAGACACAACAACATTTGCATCGTTATTTTTATTTATTTAAAGCCTAAATTTATTTATTGCCTAAGGCAATGCGATCTAAACAAGCTAGAGACCTGCTACAACAAAATCGCCAAATTCGCCACAGGGGCATCCTACCGTAGTCACCACTGTCTCTCACTTGGTGAATTGGGCTGGCTTGAACTCGCTTACCTCCTTCAATGGTATCAACTCTCACATAGCCCACAAACTAGTAAACCATCCACTAAATGTCCCATCCCTCCAGAATCTACTCCAACCCTACCGCACCACCAGACCACTAAGATCCAGCAACAAAAATCACTTGCAGATCACTAAAGCCAATAACTCTGCTGGTGAAGCACTATTCTCTTGCACCATAGCCAAATTATGGAACTCCCTCCCACCCACAATTACCTCCATACCATCATGCACCCATTTCAAAACTTTACTAAAAGCGCACCTAAAAACATGCTGGCTATGCCCTTGCAACTCCCACTCTAATATCACCCACCCCATCCAACCACTACCTTTCTTTCCACTCCACTAACTACCTTGATTATAGCAAGCTCAGATGCTCATAAGCCTAGTGCTTATTATACAGCAGGAACTTCTTATTGTAACATTTGTTAATGTCTGTTATGTACTTCACAGATAAAGATTATAGTTGTCTACTGATGTACTATGTTCTTCATCTGTAAATATGTTGTAAGTAATTGCTATGTTAAATTGTTAATCACTATGTAATCCAATGTAACTACTGTCTGTTTATTTTAACTGTGGAGCTTTTCTCCCCAGGCCTCCGCTGAAAATGGACCTACGTCCAGTCGGACACTCCCAGTCAACACATGTAAATAAATAAATAAAATAAATAAATAAATAAAATTTAAAACATTATTTTTGAAATGTGAAGCTTTACTCTCCAGGCCTCCACAGAAAATGGGTACATTAAGCCCAGTCATACTTTCCCAGTAAACAAATGTCAGTAAATGAATCCATATTTAACCATAATAATGGTTTGTATATTGTACTGTATTTAAAGTTTTTTTGCGAAAGGTTTTGAACTATGCTGTTGGATGGATACATGTAACTAGATACAACAGGATGCATACATACTCCTGATTTACAACAGGATGCATACATACTCCTGATTTACAACGGGATGCATACGTACTCCTGATTTACAACGGGATGCATACATACTCCTAATTTACAGCAGGATGCATACATACTCCTGATTTACAACAGGATGCATACATACTCCTGATTTACAATGGGATGCATACATATTCCTGATTTACAACAGGATGCATACATACTCCTGATTTACAGCAGGATGCATACATACTCCTGATTTACAACGGGATGCATGCATACCCCTGATTTACAACAGGATGCATACATACTCCTGATTTACAGCAGGATGCATACATACTCCTGATTTACAACGGGATACATACATACTCCTGATTTACAACGGGATGCATACATACTCCTGATTTACAACAGGATGCATACATACTCCTTATTTACAACAGGATGCGTACATACTCCTGATTTCCTAAAGAAAGACAAACATCTGAAGTGTCAGCATGTACATGACCTACATAGTTCCAGTACACAGTATTTCAGGCAGTAAAGAGATTGAGGGAATATATGGCATTATTTAAAAATAAGAAGTTGGAAAAGGAGTAAACAGTAATAAAGAAAAAAGTATCTCAACATGCACTGAGGCCGAAAACTATTTAAAAGTGGTAAGAGCTTTCATCTCTGGAGTAATTAAGAGACTAAGTTAGACAAATGAAACCTGCAAGCAACCGTATTTAAACATAAAAGACACCCCCCAAGGAGTCAATAAACTCCATGCAGGCTTTGCGCAGAACCACATGGAGTTTATATGTTAGTGGGATGGTGCATGGCGAGTGGTAGCATGCGATGCATATTAATGATGCATGGAGCACCTAAGTTAGGTTTTGTGGCTGGCAATAATGTTGCCATCTTGAAAACCATGTAACCAAATGTGGATGCAATTCTGTTTAAAGCTGAGCACCTACGGTCTGTGGATGTGCGTGGAATAGCACAATGACCACCAGGGCTTCACATATAGCTGTGAATCTGTTAGTGTAACATATTTCTACAAAGGATAACATAATTTAGGGACATTTAATCAGATATAGGGACATATTTGCCATAGATGTCACATAGACGTGGTAGAATGAAACTCAAACATACCTGCCATCCTCTTTTAGCAAGATATGTGGACAAAGGCCCAAAAATAGGGACAGATAATTAATATTGCAGTTCCAGACTTAGAATGTTGATAGAATAAATAGGTTGTACATTAGCATGAACCTTCTGAAGAGCATGATGTCTGATACTCAAATGTCAGCCATCAGTTTCTGACCCCACACCACAATGACACACCAATGGTTTGCCAGAAAACAAAAGTGTTATGAATAAAAGATTACAAATATGAGACAAAAACTGGACATTCTGCATAAATCAGGGCAGTTGAGAGGTATGCACTCAAATGTATGCAATATTGAGTCACATCAGTCCACAGTTCATCCCAGTGATATGGCAGAAAGCTACAAATTCGATAAGGAAAACATCTGGACATCCTGGGAATATCTGGACAGGTGAGAGGTATGACTGTGAAGTATATGATCCAAACACAGTACAGAACAGTGTGCCTACAATGCAGGATATTCTGATATCCCATTCCAGGCATTCTGTACTGAAGCTGTGTTATAGGTTCATAGGTAGGTAATAGGCTATTGGCCCTAAGGCCTATATAAGCCTAGCCAAAAGGGTACCCTGGCTTTTGCCACCCAAGAAAATTATTTTCCTGTGTCCCTGTTGAGCAGAGCCACAGAAGTGATCCCATGGGTGAATTTCCTATTTACCATCCAATCATCAAGATTTTTCTTGAAGAGTGCTAATGAGGAGCTTTGTTTGATATAGATAGGTAGTTTGTTCTAGAGTATGGGAAGTCTCTGGGACAGGAATCTATCCCTCCAGCATGTTCTGTTTATTGTGGTGACAAGGTTTAGGTCCCTAGTGCGTGTAGCTCAAAGGGATTGGGATTTCTTTAAGTGGAGCATGTCCAACAGCTCTGGGTTTAACATATCTGTGTATGTTAGGCAGAGATCGCCTCTGAGTAGGCGATATGCGACAGAGTAAAGCTGGAGTTTTTTGAGACGGTCTGCATAGGGCATCTGTTTGATTCCAGTAATCCTCTTTGTGAGGTATTTCTGTGGCCTTTCCAGTTGTTGTAGATGTCTTGTGAGGTACATACCAAAAGGGGCATTGTACTCTATAATGGGTCTAATGAGTGATGAGTAGAGGGGAACAATGACCTCTTTTTTCATGGATGAGAACCTTTTGTGATGAGGTGTGCCATGTAGAAGGATTTCCTGACTACTATGGTGATGTAATTATCAAAGGAGAGACTACTGTCCACCTGTGTCCCAAGGTCTCTTATCACACTTTTGGTGTTAAGTAGACTACCACCTATGTGGTAGTTCATGGGTACAGAGTTTTTACCAAAAGGGATGACAATGCACTTTTTGGCATTGAGCTTGAGGCCATGGCTTTGACACCAGGGATCTGTCTCAGTGAGGCCCTTTTGTAGGATTTCCACATCATTAGGAGTTTCAATTATGGCTCCTAGTTTACAGTCATCTGCAAACTTCATTAGCCAAAGACCTTCTGTGTTAGCCTTCACTTCAGAGAAGTAGATACCAAACAGGAGAGGACCCAGGACTGAACCCTGTGGTACTCCACTTGTCACTGGTCTGAAGTCAGATTTGGAGTCTGCTACTTTCACAGTGTGGGTTCTGTCAGTGAGTCAGTTGGCAACTCATCTTGTGACATAGGGATTTATACCTAGTTTAGTGAGTTTATCTATAATTCCAGAGTGGGGATGGTATCAAAAGCCTTGGTGAGATCTAGATAGGCTGTGTGAACCACCTTACCCTCATCTATGGCTTTGGTGACTGCTTCAAAGAAGTCTATCAGGTTTAGGAGACATGATCTGCCTTTTACAAACCCAAACTGGGTGGGGTCCAGAGTTTGGAGATTACGAATGTCTTTGTTTATACATTCCATGATGATACGTTCCATGGCCTTGAAGACCAGGCTCATCAGGCTAATGGGGTGGTAGTTCCCGGGGTCCATGGTGGATCCTCCTTTGTGGACTGGGATAACCATCGCTGTGCACCATTCATTGGGCACAAAGCCTGAGGTGAGGCTATGATTGACCATGGCACTTAGATGTTGTGCCAGTTCATTCTGTAGTTCATGTAGAATGCAGCCTGGGATGTTGTCAGGTCCCATGGATGCTGTGTTCTTGGCTTTGGAGAGTGTGTTTTTTACCTGTGCAGCCTTAATTACAGGAAGATTGCATTCTGCCGGTATAGAGTTGGGCCCTTTAGGGGGTGAGAGGGGGGTAAAGTTAGTACTGAACCTATCTGCCAGGATGTTGGCAATATCTGTTGGTTCTGTATATTTAGTGCCATTGTGCTGTAACTCAGAGCAGATCTGAGTGTTGTCACTGAGATTCTTGACATAACTATAGAATGCTTTGTGTTTGTCTTTAGAAACAGCGGTGATTTTGTTTTCATAACTAGCTTTGGAGGATTTTATGAGGGATCTCAGCTTCTTACTGAGGCTGACCAGGGAGTTCTTCCAATCATGGGATTTTACGCTTTTTTGCAGCAGTTTCTTTCTTCTGTTGTAGAGTTTGTTTGTGGCAGGGGACCACCAGATTGGCTTCCTTTTTTTTGGAGGACAGCATCTTGGTTCTGTTAGGGATAGCATGAGCCATGCACTCGTGCACGTGCTTATAAACTGCATTTCTGTAGGATTCTGCAGTCATACCTCTATTGTCCGTCTGCATGGGTGTGTGAAGTTTGCAACTTCTGTCTTAAGAAGCATGAAGTTGACTTTGGAGAACTTTCTTACGGTGATTTACCTAATGGGGGTGGGGGTGGGATGTGGATCTCTAGGGTGATTAGCTTGTGGTTGGATCTGACCAACAAGAAATTGACCTCTGGTGTGGGACACCGGTTACCCATGTTGATAATGACCAGGTCTAGGATACTGCTGCACCTGGTGGGGGTGTGGATAAGTTGATCCAAGGTGTTGGAATTTATGAATTCCAGAAAACTTTGAGCAAAAGAGTTGGTACATGAGTAGTTTTCCCAGTTAATGGTGGGGTAGTTGAAATCACCCATTATTAGGGTGTTAAGTTGTACCTTAATATTTTCCAGTGTATCAAGAAATGAGGAGTGGGAATCCTGGGGCATGGTGGGGGGATCTGTAGCAAGCTACAGTTTGGATTGCTGTCTTGCCCAGAGTTAGTTGCACTTGGATAATCTCAGATGCATTATGCTGAGCAACTAGCCTGGAGGTGTGGATATACTTAATGAATATGGACACGCCTCCACCTTTAGTGTTTCGTCCCAGTTTAGGTGGCCGAAAGGTGTGGTATGAATTATAGTCTGGTAATGCAGGGGTGTTTGCAGGAGTCTTGAACCAGGTCTCTCTCACTGCACAGATGTCGATGTTCTCCATTTTAGGGAGTGCTTCAAGTGAGTGCATTTTGAGCTTTAGACTTCTAGCATTGAGTAGCATTACCCTCAGATTTTGCCTGCTTGTACCTGTTATGGTGGTGCATTGGTCATTTGAACCTTGCCTAAAAAAGGCACCATAGGGGTGGCAAGAGCCTTAACCAGTATCCAGAATCACAAGGGTGACATGTGCTGGACATCTCTGGCAAAGCATCATGGTCTGTCGATCATGTCATCCCAGGCAGACAGATACTGGATCCCCTTAGAAAGACACCAGAAGGTTAGCCAATTGTTGAAGTCAATCATTTTGTCCTTGTATTGTAGTATCATTCTGGGCTGGGATGCCTTCTATGCGGAGTCTGCATGTCCTCCCTGTGGTTGCGTGGGTTTCCTCCGGGTGCTCCGGTTTCCTCCCACATCCAAAAGACATGCTGTAGATGGATTGGGCACTCTAAATTGGCCCTAGGTATGAGTGTGTGCATGTGTGTGCCTTCTGTGGAAGGTTGGGTGCCAGGCTGGAAACTCAACACCGTAAAACTCTACTGCCAATCATGACCAGACCAGGTGATCCCCTGTGATGACCTCTAACCGGGAAAAGCTGAAAGAAGATGGAAAAGACTCTGGTATCATTCTGTGTGATGGCAGGATGCTACTCAGGACTAGGGTTATACCTGCCTGGGCTACAAGATTGGAGACCTGCTCCATGTCTCTTTTCATGTAGTCCAGGGAGGTACATCTCAGGTCATTCACACCAACATGGACAATGACAGAGTCATATTTGTACTTGTTGTGGAGTGACCTGAGGGCGTGCATTATGTGCTGAATCCTGGCACCTGACAGGCATCTGACAGTAACTTTCTCCTTGTTTAGCCTGGTGAGTGGAACATCAGTGTGCCTGACTATAGAGTCACCTATGACTAGAGTGTTGGGTACTTTGTTATGCCTTATGGGCTGTGGTTGGGTGGCACACTGAGTTTGTGGGATATGTGTCATTTGGGTTGTGTTGTGGGGTGGAAGTTGCTTGTGTTTCTGCTTTGGAGGTCTCTGTTGCTTGGGCAGCTTTTTATTGAGAGCCTCCATGAATGTAGGTGTGTGTTTTGTGTTTCTGTGTGTGTGTTTTGGTGGTGTAAGTTTTGAGGGACTATGTGATAAGTGTGGTGTGGTGCAAGTGTTTACCCTCTCCTCTTCACTGTCTAGTCCAGTCTTGGGACAAGAGAGCTTTGCTTCCAGTTTGGCTATATAAGTGCATCTCTCACAGGTTGTAGTGTTGGGTGGTAGGAGGAGAGGGTTGTCTGTGTACATGAGGCAATTGCTGCATTGCCCCGAGATGCCCAAATTCATTAGGTAGATAGGAGAAAACAACGGGAGATGACCCATAGACATGCCTGGATAGGTGCTTATTTATTAAGTACTAAAAACTGTTTTCCTCTAGACAAGTGAGGAAAGTTGAGTGCTGTAGTAATTTGTAGCTTATTTAGTGCTTACAATGAGTTCTGAACAAGTGCTGAGCTCAAAGTAACAGATTTGAGTGCTAAAACTAAAAAAAACTGTCTAGTTCTAAGGGAAAATTTGAAGAGCAGACTTTACGGCACTGGGAATATTTTAACCCTAGCTAAGCGGCGAGGCATAAAGTGTATTTTTTATTTATTTAATTTTTAATGACCTGTAACAGGACATGGGACTACCATGTGAAATGATCATTCAAGGGAAGTGTGGTTATTGAATATGGACACACAGATGGATTGTAGGAATGAACACAGGTAAAGAGTACAGGTGAAACTCCATCATGTACAGCAGAGGAAGACATGTCAGTGGAAGATGGTTGTAGCAGCAACACCAAGCACATATCTGTATATAAAGTATGTACATATATATATATATATATATATATATATATATATATATATATATATATATATATATATATATATATATATGTATGTATATAGTACAGTACAGACCGTACAGTGAAAATGTGTTTGTTACTGTCACACAAGGTGGCATAACAATGAGGAGGATGTCTGTGTGAGATAAGCATCCTTACATGAATAGTGCAGAGGACATCTATCAGGGATCTGACATACAATGGGGGTGGGTGCATATTGTGAAGCTGTGCAAACTGATATGCCTGAATATGAGTGTGCTCTCAGCATAGGTCTCCAGCAAGGTGGCCACAGGTAAAGCATTATGGAAAATATTACAAGAAGCAACCAGAATCATGGACAATATCAGAATAATACCACCACTAATCTCATGCCTCTGCCATAACATATGTGATGTGGAATGATAAGAAATAAGTCTGTATGCACGCACTAGAAAACTATTGTGATATATGGCACACTCTATGAGGGTAATCATGCACACTGTCCTGGCACTGTAGTATCTGCAGGAGGTGTTAGGAGGGACACTGCTATACCTCTATACACCAGGACACAGGTCACATACCTATTGGTCTGATTATAGGGTGTGATATCCACATTATTTTTAGGTAGTGTGTTTGTTTCCTGATTCAACAAATCTCTCCATGTTTCTTGTCAATGCAGGTGTTGTTATGGCTGTGGCAGCAGTTTTTAGTATGTGCTGATACTATCTGCATTATACTAATATCACAGTTGGCATCAATGATTGTCCACAAGCTATAGTCCTTCAGGCAGTTGTTTGGACACAGCATGTGTATGTCATCTGTGACACATAGGCTGTGTGGAGGATGTGATGAACTGTGTATTCAACCATATCAGGGAGGTGTATGTGCTATGTCATGCCATAGGTAATCTGTGATGTTGTTACAGACCATTCATTCTGTGTGATAGGCCTTGATGAGGGTAAGACAGTGCATACTGCCTATTGTGATCTGACCTAGGGTTTTGACACAACCCCCCTCCCCCCCACACACACACACAGGCATCATTGAAAAAACCTCAAAGCTGAAAATTAATCCTTACATCAACTGATGGGTAGCCAATTGCCTCACTGAGAGAAGACTTCATGCGAAAGCTGGTGAATCAACCTGTACCAGTAGAGCTGTCACCATTGGCAAACCCCAAGGATCTGTGCTTAGCCCTTCACTGTTTGAACTGTATTTCTCAACAGTTCAGCCTAAAGTATATGGCCTTTGGCTTACCATGTTTGCTGATTCTTGCATATCACTGAGTCAACCAATGCTGGTAACATGATACAGGAGGAGCTAACACACACAACTGAATGCTGAAAAGGCACACAATCTACAAATTAATGCTGAAATGTGTTTGTAATGTTGTCCATCTGAAAAGTGGAATTCCATGTTAATCACAGCATTGACGACAGTTCTACTCTGCAGAAACCCAGTGATGCAAGCACTGGGAACACATGTAGATAGCAACCTGAACTTTGACCACAAAGTGTCCACATTACTATTAAAAGCCTATGCTGTGCACATTATAAGTCACTCCATCATATTGAGATCTTAGGATTGTATGACAGCACTGTAGTCAAACTTTATTACAATGCTGATAGTGTATAATGCTCTCTTTTACATGTACCTCACCAAATATATGTAGCAGCTGGAGAGACCACAGGGCATTCTCAGCAACATAACACAGGGCCTACAAACCATGCCATGATGTATGTGGCTAGATTAAAAGCCATGTCAGTGTATCCTTTATTGTATAAGATGAGGTGATTTCTGCCTGGGCTATAGGCCAACTCTAACCCTGCCCTGGTGGGACTACTGTATATCCAAAAATGTAATATAGCTGATGAATTGACAGTGTCCGAGGAGACTGATGAGACTATAACAGTGTCCCACATGCTGGTATAAAATGCTCTCTGGAATGTCAGCCAACAGCTCACACACATACATACACACACACACACACACACACACACACACACACACACACACACACACACACACACACACACACACACACACACCTGACTACAGTGAGACTAGAACCCCTACCTATCTAATTACACAGACTACAGAACCCAGTGCTTTACACAAGTGCCACAGCTCAAGTCCAACTTAGGGTGTCTCTGGCAACACTTTATAGCTGATGACATCAGCAGTGTCTGTTGAGGGGAAGATAACAGTGTTCCACATGCTGGTGTAAAATGCTCTCTGTAATGTGAAGCAACAGCTCACACACATGCACACACACACACACACACACACACACACACACACACACACACACACACACACACACTTGACAGCAGTGAGAATAGAACCCCTACCTATCTAAGTACACAGACTACAGAACACAGTATTTTATGGAAGCGCCACAGCACAAGTCTGATTTATACAGGAGTGCAGGTAAACTTATAGTAGATGACATTAGCAGTTCATGTGGGAGACAAGATGTTGGGAGGCCTGTATGAAATGGACGTGCAGGCATGTGCAAGTATCAACATACTGATAATTCATGGCATCGGAGCAGTAACTGTAGGGTACGCACTTCTGCTCTACTGTCTAGACACACACACACACACACACACACACACACACACACACACACACACACACACACACACACACACACACACACACACACACACACACACACACACACACACACACACACACACACACACCACATCAACTGCAGAGAGAACAGCATCCCTACCTATCTAACTACACAAACTACAGAACACAGTACAGTATGCAAGCACCATGGCACAAGTGTGATTTATATACAAGTGCAGGTGAACTTATAGTAGATGACATCAGCAGGCCAAATGATGGACAACTGGTTGGGAGGCCTGCATAGGCACATAGCTTCATAGGTTCATATGAGGCTACTAGCCTAATAGCACTTGAGTGTTTAGAAGCCTAGCTGTGTAAAAACACAAGGACTGTTACTGAGCATATTTGGATGGTCGTGTTTAGCAAAGTGAGTTTGTGAGCAGCACCAACTGACCCTTTTCATGAGGGACACTGGTGCCAACCTAGATGTGACTTTATAATCAGCCAGTCAGTGGTCTAGGTTGTGCTTGGAGAGGGTCATTGAGAAGTACTGCTTCACATGCAGTGGGAGCCTATTTCAGATGA
This sequence comes from Protopterus annectens, assembly GCF_019279795.1. NCBI lineage: Eukaryota > Metazoa > Chordata > Ceratodontiformes > Protopteridae > Protopterus > Protopterus annectens. The sequence goes on from NC_056737.1 coordinate 1,339,174,125, forward strand.
GTGTAAATTGTTGTGGGCTATATCTGTCTCCCCAGCAAGTTCTGTTTATGTCAAAGGCTAGATTGAGAACCCTGAGGCAATTTCATCTTGTCCCATTTGAATTGTAGATGTCCATCTTTTCCAGAAGGGCAGGGTCTCAGACTGCTCTCCATGGTAGACATAGGTCACCTATCAGAAGCCTGCATGATACTGCGTACAGTGGCAGACATGTCAGCTTTCCATGTATGTCATGTTTGGAGGCCCAGGAATCTCCCATACACAACAGTATGTTTTCTCCAATTGCTGCAGGTGTCTTGTGAGATGCAGACAAATGGAAGCATTGTACCTCATTATTGGTTTGATAAGGGTACAGTACTACACAGGTATGACCACCCTGGTCTTGGATGTGATGTCCATATGTATGATGTGTGCATGGCAGATTGTGTGTCACCACTATGGGCACATAGTGATGAAAGTATAGATTGTTTCAATATGTGTTCTCAAGTCTCACAACACTGTGTTTGAGCTTAGGGGGTGCTACATATATCATAATTAGCAGGGGGTACTTCATTGAAAAAAAGGGACAATGAATTTCTGTATGCTTTAAGGTTCAGCCTGTCAGTTTGGCACTAATCATTACTCAGTGACAGCCTCTTCTGTAATATGTTACCATCATCGGGGAACTGTATATGAGTGTGTCCAGTTAATAGGCATCTGTAAACATGGTAAATCACAAGCCATCTATTGCCTGTGCTTCACAGAAGTAGTTTCCAAACAACTAAGGGCCCAGCACAGATCCTGCACCACTCACACCCCCCACTCTTTAAATATACCAACTACAAGATCGCACTACAGTGCAGAAAAGGGAAATCTTCCCATTTTGCGCTATATGGATATCTCCATTACAATGTTCGAACATTCAAAAATCCGATCATATGGTGTAGACCATATGAGATTCAGAATTTTGAATGTTCAAACATTCAGTATAGACCCCATAAATCAATGCATATGTATTCCAGTTGCCAAAATATGGACATATATGTAAATAAGCAATGCATGTGGAAATGTAACACATAAGCCAAAAGTGGCATACTTGAATGTTACTATATAAATTAGCAATTGCACCATGTATGCAGGAATGGTACAGTGGTGACCTATGCATTATGTAAAGTAGGACTGCCTGTGTATTGCAGCCATGCTTAGATGATTTAATATGGCACCATCATTGACAGTACATGCCACACACAAAGCCAGTATGCTAGTGTAATGGCGGGACACAACAGAGCCATTCAAAACACATGGGCAAGGACATGTCCGGTTGTTAAACAGAAATGATACAGCAACCCACAAAACATACTCATCTCACTGTGTTATTAGTGAACTATGGGCAAAATGTTGTTTGCAAGTTGTCAATCCCACGCAAGTATATAGTGGAACTCTTTCAGCAGTAGCAGAATGTTAACTGCAAAATCCATAACTGTGACATACAAAGCCACAGTATATTTGGCATAAAAACAATATGCTGCAGTACATAAATAAGAGTACACACATACACTTACATGTAAGGAGCACCACACCTGCCCACCTGGAGCAATGTATGCATCAAGTGCAGCAATCCATGGACATCAGCATGATTACTGCTTGTCTAATATGGCAATGTGTGTCATGCACCAGGTGCAACATAGTGCAAAATATCAGATGACATCTGCATTGTATGGGCGGATTTGTATCACATATGCAAGGCAGCAATATGCTTTGCATGCATAAGTTTGCCTATACAGCCAATTGCTTATATGGCAAATATCATGGTGGCAGCATTATACAAGAAAATTTTCAGTATAACACATTAAAATAAAGTATGCTGATAGTCAGATCTACCACAGATGTAAGGCATGAACGTATACAAATGTATGGATCTCGCCATGCCCAATCACGTACACAAATGCATGGATCTCGCCATACCCAATAGAACCAAGATGCTCTCCTCCAAAAAAAAGGAAGCCAATCTGGTGATCCCCTGCCATAAACAAACTCTACAGCTGAAGAAGGAGACTGATGTGGAATAAGGTGAAGTCCCAAGACTAGAAAAATTCCCTTATCAGCCTCAACAAAAAGTTGAGATCCCTCATCAAATCCTCTAAAGCTAGCTACAAAAACAGAATTGCAGCAGATAGTAAAGACAACCACAAGGACTTCTATAGTTATGTAAAGAGTCTCCCCGGCAATACCCAGATTTGCTCTGAGTTACTGCACAATGGTACCTCCTATACCAAGCCAACAGATATTGCCAATATACTGGCTGACAGATTCAGTGCCAACTTTACCCTTCTCCCCCCCCCCCCAAAAGAACCAATCAAAATACCAGTCGATTGCCAGGCACCCAGTATTACTGTTGCATAGGTTAAAACAGCACTGTCCAAGGCCAAGAATACATGATGGGTGGGATCTACTGTGTCTCACTGAGCCACAAATTTGATGATATGGTTTAACCCAGATGACAACAGTCATGTGGATGAGGCTGTAGCCTCAGATGTGGAGGAAAACATGTCCAGACATTCTGATGTGGGGACATCTGATGTTGGACAGAATGGTGCATGTGCACCACACTCCCTTGATGAGTCTGCTGGTGATGTTGACATTTCTCCACAACATAGCACAGTGTAGTACATGTAGGCATGTAGCTGGTGGTCATGGGGGCATGTCAGTGGGTGCCCACCTCCTCCTACAGGCAAATGAAAGCTACCAGCAATGTCATGGATCTGACATTCATGCACTTGCTCATGTCACAGATCGTGTTGCACACTACCCCTGTGTACTGCATGAAGGGCAATAGTGCAGACATGGTGAGGTCATGGCAGCATTGGCTGCTCAAATGACAGCATGTCATCTGTGCCATAGTCCACTGAAAACCTAGTTACAGCAGTGCTACAGCAGTATCATAGTGCAATCCGGGTTTCATATGTCTTATATGTCCTAACTCTGCTTTGCCAAGTGCCACATGGGAAAGGCAGGCCCACTCTTAGTAGATCGACCCTTACCCATCAAACATCAATGTCTCTGCTGCAATATACACGTACATCTGCCGATGGCCAATCCAGTGTTGGCCCAGCAGTCATGACCAGACAGTCAACTCATACTCATGCTCCTTCCCACAGTATGTCTCCACATGTTGGTGTCACCCAATCAGTCTCCTCTGTGGAGCAGCATGGGCTGAGTGTTTCATATGTGGAAGGGGCACCCAGTACCATGGTTTGAGTCATCCATGCGGGCACCCTAGACTGCATTAGACTAAGACTGACAGTTGATCCACTATGTCCTGTAGTATCAGTCTAACCTCACAGTGATGGTGAATGCTATGCAGACCACTAACAATTTCATCTGCCTGTGGCTGTTGTGAATTCTGATGTCACGGGAGTCTTTCAGTTTTACTGACCTAGGTGACTCCATTCAGTACATGATAATTTTTTCATAGTTTACATTGCTATACATTTCTAGTGATACTAACAACAGTTCTACAGTTCTACAGTATACCCTGACTTACTGTCTTGTTTGCATCCTTTGCTAGTGGAGAGATAGGAATGGAGTTCACATAATATGTCCCTTGTTGTCTGCCATACACAAGCACATACACCACTATGAGTCTGTATGCATACTTGTGTCACTTGTGGGCTGAGCTGATGGTCCCTATCATGATAGATTTGTATATTTTTATATTGTTATATGTTACAATTATGTTGTTATGTCTGATGCTCAGTACGTATATCTGCTGGGAACTTGCCATTAGATGCAATCTGTGCTGCTGTGGTGAGGCAAAACCTGAACATCAATGTTTAATGTTTGTACTTCTGAATGTGTGGCTTGTCATGACTGAAAGGTGTATGTCAGATGTTGCTGTGTTGCTTGGGCCTGGACTTGTGGTTGCATCATCAGCCACCCACCTCTGTTTCCTCTACCTCCTGTTAGCTTATTGTGTAGCATGGTACACACAGTAATCATCTGTGCTGCCTTTTCAGGTTTGTATTACAGTGCACCCCCAAGATGTGTCCAGACATCTGAACCTGGCTTTCAGTAAACCATCTGCATGCTCTATGGTGTTTCTTGTCATGGTGTGTGCTCCTCTGCAGGGTTGGAAGGTTATCTGTATGAGGTCATTAGCTATGGCTCATGCGAATAACTGCAGTCACCTGCTGTTAGAGGGATAGAAACACATATGGTGTCATCATGCATAATGTTGACAGGGATGTCCATAGCTTATATCCCAACTGTGCTCCTGTACTTACCCAGTAGTAGTTTCTCAGGTATTTTCACCATGTTGGAATTCAGGCCACAGGCCACTTTCTCTCCATATGGCAGCTTCACGGACGCTCCCAGGGTGTGTCGCCATGATATTTACTATGCTGCCATCTGCTGTGCACACCAACTGACAGTTCAGCAATGGCCATCCCCTTTCTATTTATGTATCTTTCTGAATCTGGTTACCCATGGGTCTTAATAGGGATGTGGGTGCAATCTATTGCACCAAAAGCATGGAGGAAGTTGGCATTGTTATAAAACTGATACACGTGTATATGTTCATCTACCTTGTTGCACATTGCTGCCAGGAAGGATGCAACTGGCAGCTGCCTGTGATACTCCTACAGCATCTCCCATATGTCTTTGGAATGTTCCAGACACCAGTGCACCTAGGCTCAGAGACAGCTTAGTTACAACAGGTATGGGATTGCCATGCAATGCACACATAGACATATGTGGGGCACAAATGTTGCAATCAGCCTGCACCAACTGTCTGTCTAAGTGGTACCTGTCAAAAATATCTTGATATGAGAGCTGGCTTAGTTGTAGTCTGGCTCTGTGTATCTGGCTGCCTTCTAGGACGTACAATCAAATCCTCCTCTACGGCTTGAAACCATAGCCTGTTGCAGTTTATTCACTGTAGGTTGCATTTTTTATTCAATATTAATACGGATTCCATAGAATTCTATAGGTGATATCTTCCTTTCCTTGCATAATAGTATGGTATTCACTGAGGATTTCAGAAACAGAGTCGGCATTGCACTTTGTCGCTTTTAAGTTGCATTGGGCTCGCAAGATGTGTTTTGTTTTGGAATCCAACAGCATGTGTGGAGCCATTAATTATCCTACACTAAATAAATAAGTACTCAGACAGATTCCATTGTGTCTTCTGAAATCGCTTTTGCAGCTGGTGCACTGAAGTCTTCCTTCAGCATGATGCACTGTCTGCAACTAGCTTTTGGAATCTGGCCCACTGGATTCAATAAGAAAGAAAATGTAGCATTATAGCTGAAAAGATTAAACTGAGTGAGTGTAAAAGGTAATCATAAGTACATGAGTATAAGAGCTTCGTTAAGAAAGGGTGTTTAAAAGATGAATGGAGAAAAGAGGAAGAATCATAAAGGCATTTAGTGAGTGAGAAGGTGTGGTAATAATTGTAAGTTCAGTTATAAAATACATGACATGTCATAGCTGATTTTTGCTTGCAAAAGAAGATCCTGCCATGTGGCAAAATTGTATAAAATGAAAATGTCATATTGTGATTTATTTATACTGACATTGGATGCCATGTAAAGAAGAAATCTTAAAACAAATATGCAGGTGTTTAAAGCCGAAGCTATTATCGATCTATCAGAAGTATTAACCTGTAATGGACACTTTTTGTCTTATACTCATGTTGTTTAAAATGTCTGAAAGCATTCGTAGATTCTGAATCTGACCTGATATATTTTCTTTTCTATGAGTTTTATTTTATTAACCCATATATTACTCAGAGATATTATTCTAAATTTTAAGGGCAAGATAGTGTCAGTAGTGCATTATTAAATTATCCTTCATGTGAGAAAAGTATGTTAGGCATGCAAAGATGTGTTTAACTGGTTTGCAGTAATAAACAGAGATCATTCAGCAGACGCTATGATGCAGCATTTAGCACATGTTTGTAAGATATAGCATGAGTAGATAAATGACTGAAGATCAGTCTGTTGATAATTTATATAAATAAGTAAAAGTCATAAAGCATCACAGGGTAATAAAGATTTATAAGTAAGACTACTCCATTAGCTGACTGATACAGTGACACATCATAAATGATGCTATGTATATCAAAACCATGAGCCTTAAAGTCTTAAAGGGCCCCACAACATTACTGTCATGGACCCAACAGGCATTTCCCTACCTTGCATTACATTGCAAAATTACTTGGGTATTACATCTAGTCATTTTTTTTTCTTAATAGCTCATACTGAAAAGCTCTAATCATCATCATCAACCCCCCTTTTCCTCCATTTTCTACATGGGGTTCGGGTGTTATGATAATTGTCACCATCTCTCTCTATGTATAGTCAATGCCACTCTCCTACTTCAGCACTCATGCCTGGCTCTTGCAGGTCTTCTCTCACACAATCCATCCACCTGTTTTCTGGGCAGCCTCATTTCATTTTGCCTTCTTCCTGTCTGCCCCAAATCTTCTTCACTAGACTGTCTTTTGCCTTTTTGCACATGTGTCTGGACTATTGCAATCTGTTCTCTTTGACTTTTTCTGAAATTGGAGCTACCCTGGCTTCTGCTCTTATGTCATTTCTTTGTCTGTCCCACAGTGTGCATCCTAGCACCCATCTCAGGCACTTCATCTCTATCACCACCAGCCTTCTCAACTGGTCTGCCTTTACTGCCCAGGTTTCTGTACCATACAGTTGTATCGGTTGCACCACTGTTTTATACAACTTACTTTAAAGCTTCTTTGGCATTCTTCTGTCATATAGTACATCTGACATTTTGTGCCAGTTGACTGCTGCCGCTCTGATTCTAGTTTTGACTTCATCATTCAGACTTCCCTTCTCCTCAACCTCCCCTCCTAGATACTTGAAGCTGTTAACCGGTTCCACTATTTACACTCCTAACTCAATTCTCAGCTTCTTCTGATTCCCCCCAACTGTCTTATCTCTGTACTCAGTTTCATCCCATGTGCCTTAAGTTTTACTTTCCATTCCTCTATCCTTTGCTGAAGTTCTTGCTCAGAGTCTGCCTGTAATGCCACATTGTCTGCATACAGCAAGTTTTTGATCTGTCCCCTCCAATCTGTTTGCTAATGTAGTCCATCACCAGTGTGAACAGCAGCGGGCTCAGAGATGAAACCTGATGGACACCTACTCTTAAACTATTTGTTCTTGAGTCATTGAGTCCTTGTACTCTAATGTTTCTGGGATTTCAAACCACCACAGGACTGCTAAATCAGTTTTCTTGGGACCTTGTCATATATATTCTCCAAGTCTAGGAATTGCCAGTTGGACTCGTTCCTCATTTCTAGCTTCTTCTCAAGTTATCTGTCTCACTGCAAACATTGGGTCAGTTGTGCTGTATCCTGATCTGAATCTGAACTGCTCATCTCCCATCTTATTTTCTACTTCTCTACATATTAATCAGTTCCATCTCCAGAACATTCATGCAGTGTGACAGGAGTTTGATACCTCCGCACTGCCCACAGTTGTGGATGACCCCTTTGTTATTGGGCACTGGCAATACTATGTTTATTCTCCAGTCATTTGGGATGTGCTTTTCTCTCTGTATTGCTATGAGTACCCTAAGTAGCCATTTCTTCCCCATCTCACTCAACATCTTTATCATATCTGTTGTGACCTCCTCTCAGCCTGCTGATTTCCCTTACTGCACTTCTTACTTCTTTTAGGGGGGCTCCTCCTCTTACTTCATCATACACTATTTCTGGGGCAGTACAGCTTCTGTGAGGTTTCCTTCATTCAGAAGTTGCTGGAAGTACGCCTTCCATTTGCCTTTGATGTCCTGTGGACTGGTGAGCAGGTTGTTGCTGGCATCCCTTATGGTGTCTGATGATCTTCTTTATATTTCTGCCTTTGCCTTGCAGCCTGATATAGTTTCTTTTTACCATTTATTGAATCACTTTCCAGAAGTTGGTAGAGAGCCTCTAATGCTTTGTTTTTTGTTACAGCAACTCTTAGTGTCTTTGTTAGTCAACCAGTATTTCTCTCTAGTCTGGTATGTCTTTTCTATCTCCCACTTTTTCCTGCACTTCTTTCTTTTGATGACTTCCTGGACTTCTGAATTCCACCATCAGTTTTCCTTATGTGCCTTATTTCCATACCTTGCTCAGTTGTATATTTGTTCTGCAGTCCTCACACATGCTGCTTTGAGGTGTTGTCATTCTTCTTCAACTCCACTTATTTCCTCTTCTTCTTGATGTGCTAGAGCCATGCGTAATTCCTTAAACTGTTGTACTTTCTCTCCAGTCAACTTTCAGGTCTTCAGTCTGGTCTTTGTTGACATTAGGTCTCTCATGGCCAGTAGCTTACTTACCCAGGGTTGGTACACAATGAAAAATAGGGGAACATACATACGCTATCTATTAGCATGAGTCCCTGGCATAGGCCAGAGTAGATCAGGTCCTCAACCCACTAAGTTAACAAGACTGAATCACTTTGAACCATATTTTTACATTGTCACTTGACTAGCCCTGCTACAGTATGCAGTCTGGGATCTATGTCCTCCTATCTTAAGGATGCTGTGCACCGCAGCAGATGTACAAAGTGGTTAGTCTATACAACTCTTCCCCTGTAGGGCACCATCTAGAATCTGTGTTGCTGCCCACATTTCCAGTCTTAGGGAGCTTGAGATGGAAACACTCAGCATATTTTTCAGAGGTGGCACAGAAACACAGGGAGAACATGCAAACTCTTAACAGGCATTGGCCAGAGATTAAAATCAAACCTTGTACCTTGTGCATTGGAAAACAAAGACCTCAACCATTTTGCCAAATGGTCTGCCAAATGCAAAGCTCTAACCCAACTAAAAATCTCATATAAAACATCTGACCTACTTGCTCAAGAAGATAGACAAGCTCTACTCTCTAGGGTTGAATGCAGGCTGCCCGTTATAGTCTTGCTATTATAACTTAAATAAACCACTGAACACAAAATGTTCTGATTCATCCACCCAGCTAATAGGGAATACCAATCACTGCAAGAGTCTCCCTGTTCCTAAATACACAAAATTTCCTTCTATTACAGGATAATGTACTGTCTACTTCTAAAGAACAAACACGTTATAAAAACCCAAACATACATGTTAAAAACAAGAGTTACAGTATAACATATTTTAATAATATATGCATTGTCACCTTGCTTGTAGGTTTTAATATCCATGTCCATCCATCTGCCTAATGTATATTCAGCAATGCATACCAAATCATGTAGTAGGGTATTTGTAGTTTTTTTTTTTACTAGGTCTTACTGGTGTTAAGCCTGTCTGCCTCTTTCATAGAGTCTTAGGCTGAGTGGGTCAACTCATTCATCAAATGTAACCAAAAAATAAATACAGGTGTTGTGACTTTGGGGTTCATCAGCTCACCAGAGCAGCTTAAAATGGTGCAGCACCTGTCAGCCAGTGTGGTAAAAGAAGTTAAGCTCACCTTCACAGGACTGAGTGCATCCACATTAATGCATAGCTTTAAACTTCTTTTCTGAAGAAACTGGAACAAATCCAAAAATAATGGGGGAACAAAGTCCCAAAATCAGTGATAATTTGTACATATTACTGTAATTCATGAAAAAAGTTAATAAAGGTAATAGATCAACAGGTTTTGGTTCAACGTGTATTTTCTGAACGATAGGAAGTATGAAGCTTTAATCTCTGTTATTACTGACTGACTGACTGTAATGCTTAGTCAGAAAATAAACTCTCTCTCTCTCTCTCTATATATATATATATATATAATATGAGTCTGAAATGCAAAATCAGTGTCAGTTGATGGATATGCTTCAGGGTCTGTGTCTATTTGTAAATCTCAACATGGATGTGGAATCCTTACAAAGAAAGTAATTGTGTCCCATGGTATAGCATCTATGAAACAACATGACCTCAGATACCCTTCAAGAAACAAAAGCTTTCAAGACAATGCTAGAGTAAGTAGCTGTTAACAGTATTAACACTAAAATAGCACTGAATAACCCCAGAAACCAAACTGCAGTGTTATCTGGTTGATCTGAGTATCTTCACCTATGAAAAACAAGATGGCTGCCTAATTGACCAGAGCTGTATATGAGAAGCTATTCAGTAAAGGTCAGCCAAATCTGTGTCAAGTTAGGTGACCTTGAGGGCAAGTCTGAATATAATAACCTGAAAATGACTGGCTTACAAAATGGGCTAAAAGGCAGCAGCTCTTGTATGAGTCTTTTGCAGGATTTACAAATGTTATGGCAGTGACACCCATTCTTACTAACCAAAACATAGTGTAAACAGTGGGGATAGTGATCTATAATTACAGTAGCACATGCATTTTCACTTCATCATGCATCCATTTATTATATTTGGACAGACTGATTTGTTAACCAGGTAGGTGGGTCGGTTTGAGGATTCTTTTCAGACATGATTCAGGTACTGAGATATTTGAGAAATCACAATATTGCTGCACTGAGTTGCAAGACGTAACATGCAGTATAAGCAAATAAATATGTGGAATTATACATAGTATGAAAGTGTTATAAGGGTTAATAGTTTGGTGCTGATGTGGGCATCTCCCTTGATAATCCCTGGTTGAGACTGGGGACATCTTGTAGTGGAAGAGGTGATTGTAAGAGGTGGTGGGTTGGTGGATATGGCTGAGCTGCTGCTGAGGCAGGGTGATATACAATACCGCCTCCATCATGCCCATCCCAATGGGCCTAACTGTAGTCACCAAGAGAGGAAGGATCTCAAGTAGAGCATAACAGAAAACATTCCTGAATTGGTAAATTGACAATGTGACCACCAGGACATCCTTGGGATCCATGATGGCCCCAGCTGAAAAATGGTATTAGGCAGTCTGATGGTAGATTGGAGCAACTGATAGACCCAGTAAAGGATGTGAGGCACTGGGATGGCTGTTCAAATGAAGATAAAGGACCCTAATCACACAAATACATAAATAAATAAATAAATAAATAATGCTGTTATAGAAACAAATGCAATAAAATATATGCAAAGGCTTATCAATGAAAATGTTTTGGGTATTGATTTAACATTTATTAATGAAGACTTTACAAACCCAATGTATTATTTATGCAACAGCATTGATAATACACTTATTTTTCTGACCTCATGGAATGCCATAATATTATGCCAAAACATTCTCTACAAACACTCAACATAAGAAACGTAAGTAGTACAGTTTGAAAATTACAAAATCAAAATGTTGCTGTTTTTAAATTTTTAGATACTGCAATTAGAGTTCTACAAAAAGTAACAAGAAATATGAGAGCTGCCAATTGTTGGTTATTAAGATCAATATAACATACCACTTAGAAATAACTGCAGATCGAATTACATTCCTGTTGCTGCAGTTACTTCTTTTTCAAGTATTTGATTACTGCAAAGTCAGTAATAGATATAAACTAATACCAAAAACAGTGAATTGGTGTACTGTTTACCTCTTATCACAATAAAAACAAGAGACTTAACAACATAGATATCTCAGTAATTGTAATGATTTGTGTAATAAATGTATTAATAATGGAATGTAAAACATTCTTAATGTGAATCTGGTAAGCCAGTCAATGAAACTGATATGCATTCTTCATAGAAGAAGCTCCATATACAAAAGAAGAAAGTTAAGATAATTCAGAATGATTTGTAAACTACAGTAAAATGCTGTTTAGATAGCAAAGATAGCAAAGAGACTGAACAAGAAACGTTACTCCCTACAAGCCCTTTTCACCCTGGAAGACAATGACATCTGTTTGGTGACTGAGACATGATTTAAAATACCAGCGAGCACTCTGGCTGTGCAGGGCTATAATGATTTCCAAACGTTTAGACCATGTACTGCACAGGAGAGGAAAACAGGTGAAGGTATATCTGTCTGCATTCAGAAGAGACTCACCTCAAGGCTGGTAAAACAGCATGATGCACTAGAGTTTCTTCATGTCCAAATAACCATCAGAAAGGTTTCACATCATACTTTAGCTGGATATAGAACTCCCTCTATGAGAAAAGAAAGCCACAAAACCTATCTACAGGAACTAGAATCACTCAGCATTAAACCCAGTACCATTTTCCTAGGTGATCTAAACTATCCAACTATAGACTGGGAAACCTATACCACCCATAGTGCAGAAGCCCAGAGATTCGTGGACTTTGTCAATAGAAATGCCCTGGAACAATTAGTCATTGTTTATAGGTCTGATCTTAAAGCAGTCTCCTTCAAAATAAAACTGAAACCAGAGATCCCTTCCACCCAAGTTACTTTAAGAAATTACTTTAAGACAAACTCCCTTCTTATAAGTGATATATTGGCAAGCTTTAAATCCTCACCAAATCCAGTTAATTCCACTGGATATGCAGACATGTACAGCATCACACTATATGAACATGTAAGCAGCCGCATATATGTACCCCATAGGAACAAGTGCAGGGCAAACTCCAGAAACAAACTCACATGGTAGACCATAGTATCAATAAGCTTTATAATAAAAGGAAAAAAAATTTGGAACAAAAGTAAGAAGAGTAATTCCCAGAATGTTAGAACATATATCACTGAAATAAACAAACAACTCAGAAGCTTAATAAAATCCATCAAAATCAAGTTTGTGGCTAAAATAGCTACCCAAGCCAAAGACAATCACAAGACATTTTTAGTTATGTCTGTAATCTGAAAAGCACAATGCAGCAGAGCACTGAGCTGATTGTGACTTATGCTATCTACACTTTAGCTGATGATACAGTCGATAAATTTGGCTCTGGCTTTACCTTTCTCTCCCCTCTATCTGTCTCTTAAGATATAACTGAAACTGGCACGCCTCCAGCTATCACACAAGACCAAGTCCTAGAAGTGCTATCAAAAGCTAAAAATACTGCATTAATGGGTCCTGGCATTATCCCTTGATGCCCCTTAAATAGCAGGAAGCATGATTTAGCCACACACCTAACAACATTGTTCAATCTCAGCCTCCATATATGTTTTGTACTAAATGCCTGGAGAACAAATACAGTCATTCCCTGCATAGGAGAGGACCTTCCACAGTCCAGGGCAATTACAGACCCATAAGTTTGACCAGCCTCATATGGAAAGCCATGGAAAGACTTATCATGGAATTAATCAGTCAGGACATAGGGAACCACCAAACACTGAACGCATCTCAGTTTGGATTTATCAAGGACAGTCATAGTTACTCAACATAGTTTTTTTTTTTTTTTAAATCATCAAAGTGATGGATGAAGGCAAAATGGTACACACCACATACCTTGAACTGGTCAAAGGTTTTGACACAATTCCCCACTCAGGCATAGAAGAAAGGCTAAATAAACTGGAATACCCATTAGATTGCTAACTAGCTCACAGATAGGATGAAGATAATAAAAATGGGGAAGTTACCTCAACAAAGAGACCAGTCACCAGTGGAGTCCCCCAGTGTTCTCTGCTGAGATCTTTCCTGTTTGACATCTACTTTTCTGAAGTAAAAGCCAATACCAAAGGGCTCTGGCTAAAGTTTTAGATTACTTCCATTTAGGAGCAGTCATTGAATCCACAGATGACTTAGCCATTCTATATGAAGGTTTGTATCAAATAAATAACTGGTGTCAAAATCATAGTCTGAAACGAAATGCCAAAAAAATGTATTATTGCATCTTTTGGGAAGTCATCCACCCAAGAGATCTACCACATTGACAATACACTTGGGATTTGGGACCTTATGTTGACAGTGACCTAACTTTGAACCAACATATGTCTATTGTAGTAAGAAAGTCCTTCTATGTTGCTCAGCTTATAAACAAAGGTATTGTTCTAGATCTAGGGATGTTGTTGTCCCCCTTTTATTAGGCCCTCATTGGGCCCATCATTGCATATAATGCCCCCTTTGGCATTTATCTATCTAGACATATGCAATGACTGGAATGTCCAGAGAGATACATTACTAAAGGGATACAAGGCCTAAACAATATGGTCTATATGAATGAACTCAAAGTCCTGTCACTATACTCGGTATCCTACAGACTACTAAGAGGTAACCTGTCTCTGGCATACAAGGGAACCCCCAACCCATTACCGATGGATTTACTGTACATCAGTAAGTTAAATGCCACCAGAAATGCTTGGTCTAGGGATCTAAATCTCTTCTGCAAACATCAACAGAATGGTTTGGAGGGACATATATATATCATTGAGGATACTGCTACTGTGGAACAGCCTCCCCATCTACATAAAACAAATGTTATCCTTGTGTGTTTTCAAATTGAACTTAAATCTATGGGTGAGAAGCAGAAAATGTACACAAAGACTGTGCCCTGTACTACTAATGTACAGAGGCAGCTCCTAAATGGTTTATCCCATGCATGGATCCCCTCAAATTATTTATTATATGAGCCCAGTTTTCCTCATTAGGAGTAATATGTAATTTTCAACCATAAGATGGGTAACACCATTCTAACATCAAATGGGATAGGTTAATTTAAGCACCAAAAGGGAAATTAACTAGGCTTAAAATGGCCTGCAGGTTATTTACCTATGAACTTATAAGACTACTGTAATTTAGTTTTAAATTTTATGAATGATCAAAATCATGCAAATTAGAAAACTATAGTAGTTGCAGGAAAACTTTACAAAACTTGCATATTGTGCATACAACAATAAACTAACAATTAACCCACAAACTTTAAGAGTTTTGCACTTTACTATTTCCCTAAAAGTCTTTAAAAATCCTATTTACAGTTGACCCAACCACATAACAACTTAGTACCAAACATATGTGAGCATAAATATTTATTTCTCATTCTGGACCCTATCTTGTCATTCCACACACACACAGAGAAGCAGCTTTCAAAAAGGTGCTGCCCATCTTAAATCACACTACAGAATTTCTCTGTACTAAATTTAGAGTATATTCTGTGACTGAATACTGTTTCCCAGTACAAACTTGTTTCCTGCCTTTCAAGTAACTAGTCTAGTCCAGATACAGATTTGCTGTATCCAGGACTCTTTGTAAGCTTCTGAGCCCCCCCCCAAGCCTTTCTGTGTTGGAGGGAAGCCTTCTAGCTTATCACTGGGAGTGGTAAGCACTAGATAGCCTATCTACCACAAGAGGAGTGGTTTCTGGCCCAGAAATTGTAGTCTATTGGTTGTTTGGGCAGTTTTTCCACCCCTTTCAACTTTCTGGTATAAAAGCCCATATTTGCACTTGTTTCCCGCCTTTCCTGTAACTAGTCTAGTCCGAATAGGGATTTTGCTGTATCCAGTACTATTTGTAAGCTTCTGAGTTCCCAAGCCTGTCTGCGTTGAAGGGAAGCCTTCTAGCCTATCAGTGGGAGTGGTAAGCACTAGGTAGCCTATCTACCACAAGAGGAGTGGTTTCTGACACAGAAATTGTAGGTTATTGGCAATTTGGGCAGTTTTTCCATCCCTTTCAACATTCTAGTTTAAAAGCCCGTGTTTGCACTTGCTTCCTGCCTTTCCTGTAACTAGTCTAGTCCAGATACAGATTTGCTGTATCCAAGACTGTTTGTAAGCTTCTGAGCACCCAGGCCTTTCTGTGTTGAAGGGAAGCCTTCTAGCTTCTCAGTGGGAGTGGTAAACACTAGGTAGTCTATCTACCACAAAGGAGTTGTTTCTGGCCCAGAAATTGTAGTTTATTGGCTGTTTGGGCAGTTTTTCTACCCCTCTCAACTTTCTGGTTTAAAAGCTCACTTTTGTGCTTGTTTCCCACCTTTCCTGTAAATAGTCTAGTCCAGATAAAGATTTGCTGTATCCAGGACTGTTTGCAAGCCTTTGAGGCCCCCAAGCCTGTCTGTGTTGGAGGGGATACTTCTAGCTTATCAGTGGGAGTGGTAAGCACTAGGTAGCCTATCTAACACAAAAGGAGTGGTTTCTGGCCCAGAAAGTATAGTATATTAGTGGTTTGGGCAGTTTTTCCATCCCTTTCAACATTTTCATTTAAAAGCCCACATTTGCATGGGTTTGCGCTTGTTTAAGCTCCGTGGATAAAGTTTTGGTGTGCTGCAGACTACAAGAGCATCAGGAAGGGGAAATAGATACTCTAATTGATTCCAGTTTGATTTTTTTCCTAATTTACTGCTTTCTGCACTTGTTTTTAGTATTTTTTTTAATTTAATTGCATTTATTTAAACTGTATTTGCTTTAATATTGCTACACACTCAAGTGTGCTAGCTTGCACTGCATTTGAATTATTTTTATTGCTGTTTTAGCTGCTTTTCTGTAAAAAAAGAAAGATAAAAAAGTTCAAAGCTTATTTCCCACCTTTTCTGTAACTAGTCTAGTCCAGATACAGATTTGCTGTATCCAGGACTGTTTGTAAGCTTCTGAGCCCCCAAGCCTTTCTGTGTTGGAGGGAAGCCTTCTAGCTTATCAGTGGGAATGATAAGCACTATGTAGACTATCTACCACAAGAGGAGTGGTTTCTGGCCCGGAAATTGTAGTTTATTGGCCATTTGTACAGTTTTTCAATTCCTTTCAACTTTCTGGTTTAAAAGCCCACCGTTGTGTGGGTTTACGCTTGTTAAAGCTCCGCCTAGCGACACCAAACTGAGGTAAACTATTACTTGTGCCAGAAAATCTGCTCTTCGGTTTTTCCCTTGAATCTTGTTAGTTCTTTCTCTCTTGCACTTCAACAGGTTTTTGAAACAATTATTGTAGCACACCTAAGTGCCATCAGCACTGAAATAGCTCCAGTACTCAGTAGTTATGACCACCCCTCCTGGTATGATTAAAGGGCAGTTCCCTGTGCTTTCTCCTTTTAACCTGGTGCACTTGGGCATTCTGAAGCAGTGTAGCAAATGCGTCATGTACACAGACAACCCTTTCCTCTTACCTCTCAACACTCAGACTTGTGAGAGATGCACTTATATCACCAAATTGGAAGCTATGCACTCTCCAACCAAGACCGGACGAGCTGGTCAAGAGAAGAAGGTCAACATCTGCACCACACCACATGGAACACATAGCCCTCCAAAACACTCACCATTACACCTCTCACATAAAAATATAAACCACACACTCACCTTCGTGGAGACTCTCAACAGAAATTTACTCAAACAGCAGAGACCTCCAAGACAGAAATGCATTCAACCACCACAACACAGCACATATCACAGGACATATAGCTCACCTCCACAGTGTGCCCCTCAACCTAATTCCATAAGGCTAAACACCTTGCCCAATACACTAATCATAGGTGATTCAATAGTGAGGCACACAGATGTCCCACTCACTAGGTTGAATAAGGAGAAGGTAACAGTCCGCTGTCTATCAGGTGCCAGAATCCGATATATGACACACACACTCTGATCACTCCACAACGAGTACAAGTATGACGCTGTCATTGTCCATGTGGCTGTGAATGACCTGAGCTGCACCTCTCTGGACTACATGAAAACAATTGGCTAAGTTTCTGGTGTCATTCTAAGGGGATCCAGTATCTCTCTGCTTGGGATGACATAATTGACAGACCTTGATGCTTTGACAGAGATGGCCTGCATCTGACACCCCTTGGTTTCTGGGCACTGAATAAGGCTCTTGCCACCCCTATAGTACTTTTTTAGGCGGTGTTCCAAAGACCAAATTACCACCATAACAGCTATAAATAAATGCAATTCGAGAGTCATGCTGCTCAATGCTAGAAGTCTAAATCTCAAGATTCACTCGCTCGAAGCACACATCAAAATGGAGAAAGTCAAAATTTGTCCTGTAATGGAGACCTGGTTTAAAGGGGGAGAAAGCACCCCTGCACTACTAGGCTATAACTCATTACACACCTTTTGGCCTCCGAAACATGGACTGTAGCTGCAAAGGTGGTGGTGTTTCTATATTCATAAAGGATATGCATACCTCTAGACTAATAGCCCAGCATAACGCATCTGAGATACTTCAGGTACAACTAACATTGGGTAAAATGGCAATCCAGGTCATAGCCTGCTATAGGTCTCCCACCATATCCCTAGACTCTCACTCCAAGTTCCTAAGCACCCTGGAATCTATCAAGGTCCAACCCAACACTCTCATACTAGGAGACTTCAACTACCCCTCCATCAACTGGGAGAACTACTCAAGCACCAATACACTGGCCCAACGCTTCCTGGAATTCATCAATTCCAATGCCAGGGACCAGCTCAATCTGACCCCTACTAGAGGAAGCAACATCCTTGACCTGGTTATTACTAACATGGGTGACTGTTGCTCTTTACCAATAGTCAATCCCTCCCTAGTCAGATCTGACCATAAACTAATCACCATGACAATTCACATCTCACCCACACCTTCCACAAAGGTAACTACCTTGAAAAACTTCTCCAAAGCTGACTTTGGGCTCCTAAAATCAGAGGTGGCTAACTTCATGGCACCCATACCAATGGAAAATAGCTGCATGACTGCCGAATTGTACACCAATGCACTGTACAAACATGTACATAAATGCATAGAACTAGCCATACCCAAAAGAACCAAGATGCTCTCCTCCAAAAAAAGGAAGCCAATCTGCTGGTCCTGTGCCATTAATGAACTCTACAACAGAAGGAACAAACTGTTGCAGAAAAAGGTAAAGTTCCAAGACTGGAAAAACTCCCTTATTAGCCTCAACAAAAAGTTGAGATCCCTCATCAAATCCTCTAAAGCCAGCTATGAAGGAAGAATTGTGTCAGACACTAAAAACAATCACAAAGCCTTCTATAGTTATATCTAGAATCTCCACGGCAATAGCCAGATTTGCTCTGTGTTACTGCACAATGGTACCTCCTATACTGAGCCAACAGATATTGCCATCATAATGACCAACAGATTCAGTGCCAACTTTACCCCTCTCACCTCCCTAAAGGACCAATTACAATACCAGAAGAATGCCAGGCACCCAGCATTACTGTAGCACAAGTTAAAGCTGCATTTCCAAGGCCAAAAATACAGCTTCCATGGGACCCGATATTATCCCTGGCTGTGTTCTACATGAACTGCAATGTTAACTGGCACCATATCTGTGTGCCCTGTTCAGTCACAGCCTCACCTCAGGCTTTGTTCCTACTGAATGGCGCACTGCTACAGTCATCCTTCTCCATAAAGGGGGAGCAAATACAGACCCTAGAAATTATTGTCCCTTTAGCCTGATGACTGAGTCTGATATGTAAATCTATGGAGCGCATCATCATGGACCTGATTAACAAAGATTTAGGAAATCTTCAAACTCAAGACACCATGCAACTTGGCTTTGTGAAAGGGAGATCATGCCTGCTCAACCTGGTTGACTTCTTTGAGTCAGTCACCAGGACTATGGATGAAGGTAAGGCAGTGCATACAACCTATCTCAATCTGGGCAAGGCCTTTGATACCATTCCTCTCAATGGAATTATTGATAAACTCACCAAACTAGGCATCAACCCCTATATCACTAGGTGAGTTGCAAACTGACTCAGAGATAGAACACACAGTGTGGAAGTAGTAGACTCCAAGTCAGACTACTGACCAGTCACAAGTGGAGTCCCACAGGGATCGGTCTTGGGTCCTCTCCTGTTTGGCATCTACTTCTCAGAAGTCCAAGCCAAAACAACGGGACTCTGGCTGACCAAGTTCACAGATGACTGCAAGCTGGGAGACATTATTAACTCCCCAAGTGAAGCAGACATCCTACAGAAAGGCCTCACTGAGACCAATGACTGGTGTTGAAACCATGGGCTTAAGCTTAATGCCAAAAATGTGTCATCATCCAATTTGGTAAAAACTCAGTTCCCACTAATTACCACATTGATGGGAGCCCACAGAACACTGAAGGCATTATAAGAGATCTGGGGACGTAGGTTAAGAGCAACCTCTCCTTCAACCACCACATTGTCACTGTGGTCAGAAAGTCCTTCTACGTGGCACATCTCATTACCAAGGGTTTTGCATCCAGGAAGAAAGAGAGCATCATCTCTCTTTAATCTTCCCTCATTAGGCCAGTCATTGAGTACAATGCCCCATTTGACATGTACCTTACTAGGCACCTGCAACAACTGGAGAGGCCAGAGTGGTACCTCATGAAGAGGATCCTAGGCATTAAACACATGTCCTACATGGACATACTTAAAAGACTCCAGCTATTCTCTGTCTCATATCACCTACATAGAGTCGATCTTTGCTTGACTTACAAAGCCATGTCTGACCCAGCTCTGTTAGAAATGCTACATCTAAAGAAATCCCAGTTCCTCCACACCACATGCTCCAATGACCTCAACCTCATTGCCACAATCAGTAGAACATGCTGGAGGGACAGGTTCCTCACCCAGAGACTACCCATGCTCTAGAATTGACTTCCTATACATGTCAAGCAGAGCACCTCTCTGTCCCTCTTCAAGAGAAATCTTAATGAGTGGATGGGTAATAGAAAGTTCATCCCGGGGATTACTCCAGTGGATCTGCTTGCTAGAGGCACTGGGAACTAACATCAGGTGGCATGATGTCAGGGCACTTCTATAGGCTAGGCTTGTAAAGGCTCCAGGGCCATTAGCCTAGTACACACCTATGGACTTATGAACCTATGAACAAACAAGTGTGACAGAACCTTAAATTCAGCACATGCAACTTCTGTTTGCAGAATCAAGGCCCCATCACTTTGTTTTATTAAACAAAAATACTCTGTCTCTCTCAAAGTCACAATTAAAAAAAATGTATTACTGGAAAATGAAGATGTGTTAATTACAGTGGCTAACCAGCATTTTGGTTATACAGTATGTGGAAAGGCCTTCAGCAAGTCTAGGCCAGGAAACTGCAATTGCGTACCAAAGAAAATAAAAACACAAATGTGTTTGGATTTAAAAGATGCCTGAGAAAACATCTGTTTAGAAGTGAAGCATGTTATTGTTACAGGGACAGTGGGTAATAGCTATAAAATGATTCAAACCTATAAAATAACTCAAAACCCTTAAGTACTGATCATAAAAGGGATAAATAATTAGGTATAAATGTCTTGTTGTATTGCACACAAAACATGCCTCATAATGTGAATTATATGTTCTTTCTCTAAGTATTTAAGAAGCTTTTATTTGCATAATATTACCTTTCACTCATATCACCTTTGTAACAATGTTTTTGTCTTAACTGTACTTGTGAACATTGCTTTTCATTTCTACCATCTGAGCTTGGGTTTTGGCCGAAAAGGGTGTGATGACCAAACCACTTCCCTAGTTAACAAATATAAAGATACATTAAAATAAACAAATATCCCTGTTTATGTACAAAGGTAATCAACATTAGTAACAAGACAGAGATGAAGACTTGAATGATCCCTTTCTTTTTCACTACCTCATACATCAAGAATCTACTTTCCTTGACAGCTGAGAAACAACTAGAAAGTCAAGGCGTAGGAAAGGAATACATACGTTGTGGGAAAGCAGCAAAACAAATAAAGTGAAATCAAAGTCTAAACCAACTGTATTAGAAATAGTGATATAGTAACAGAGATAAAAGGGTAAGAGCAAATTACACAGAAAAAAAAGGGAACTGTGGGAACAATACATACAGAATGATGTTTTGGTGGAGGAATGATGTTTAAGGGAAGGCAGTATTTGAATGAGCTATGTAATGTTCGATTGACAATGACAGATTATATGTGTTGTATAAAGTTTGCAACTGAAAATATGTCAATATAGTTTTTCATTTATATAAATGTATGATTGCCTATCTTATAAGCGATATTTCAATAAAGATGTTTTTTGTTTAAAAAAAAGGTAAGTGGTTTTGCATGAATGTATAATATTATATACATATATATATATATATATATATATATATATATATATGGAGAAATCATCATTTATTTTATTTGACATTCGGTAACTAGGAAAGTTTGACTGGGTAGAGATTACCCATTTTCTGTGGAGGCCTGGGGAGAAAAGCCCCACAAAAAGACAGAAAGAGAAGAATAATTATAGATAGGACAAAAACAGTAAAAAGTTACATATAGCAGAAAATTATATAAAAATACATAGTTGGATACATGATTTTACTAGCAAGAATTACACCTACAATTTAGATTCTAGTTAAAGATGATAAAAAGTTTAAAGGTAGAAAGTGCTATGTTAACTTGCACATTACTGGTGGTAATAACATGCTACAACCTCTTTTTCTAAAACCATTTAGTAAAGTCCCTATCTGGAGAAGCGTGCATGACTCTGCAAGATCAAACATTCCAAGAGTATAGATGTGATAGAGTCAATTCAGCAGACAGAATCAATTCTGTGACTAATTCATACTGAACATAATATATACTAAGGGAAGAAAATGTAATATGCATAGTCTTTTAGAATTTATTAGAATGAAAGAAAAAAGAAAGAAAGAAAAACACAATGGGTATAAAATGCTCCTCAAATGGATCCACAGAATACAAATATGTGCCACGTTTCAAAAGATAGGATGCATTACAATAAACTGAGACAATCTGACTATACTGGATGGATGCAGCAGTGAAATAAAATTATATAGTCTATCACTGAAGTACCAGTAGATGATGATGAGATGTATTTATTCATAGTAAACCATTAGCAATTATTTTATTCATATATTGCCAGCATTGCTTTTCATTTCTCTCAACTGGGCTTGGGTTGTGGCTGAAAAGGGTCTGATGACCAAACCACGTACCTAGTTAACAAATATAAAGATACATTAAAAAAGTATCCCCATTTTATGTACATGGATAATCAACATTAATAACAGAGATGAAGACTTGAATGATCCCTTTCTTTTAACTGCCTCATTCATTAACAATCTTCTTTCCCTGACAGCTGAAAGCCAACTTGGAATTGTTAAATACAGGTAAGCAATAATTTCCTTTAATGGGCAGATGGCAAAACAGTTTATACTTGGGAGAAGTTACTGTCCTCAGGATGAGTCCTTAAACACCAGTGATTTTAAAAGATGGCTTGCACCCAAGGTGTGAAAATGAAGATGTATGCCATCTACTTGGGTTTAACAGAAAGTAGGTTTTACTCTAACATTTAATACAGTGAAGGTGATACAAAAATAATTAAGCACTGGAGAATGGGTTGTAAGGGAAATTTCTCCATAGAAACTTGGAATTAAAAGTTTGTTATAGAGACAATGTAATAATTCTATCTTTAGTAATTTTCCATTCACATATTGTGCTTTATGCATTGTATGGTTTGGCTTTTAGTCTTATGATTTTGGCAATCAGTGAACTCTGCTGGGTATTCTATAAGGAATCTAAAATAACAATACTGTCCACTTTAAACAATCTAAATCATCTGTTTATGTCTTTAATATTGTTGCATAAGGTAATACACATAGCATGGAAACAATGACAATGAAACTTGCTCTGCAACTGTAAAAATCACAGAAATTACTACAACAGTATTTTTTGTAAAAAAAAAAAAAAAAAAACAGTAATAGGCACAGTGGAGCATATGAGCTAGCTGTGAACTCTGAATATGCATGTTTCAACCTTTTTAGTGACCTCATCAGCACAGCATAAGTGGTTTGTTTATACTTTAAAAACACAGGGCTTTAAACCAAACTTTTTTTCTTTCACCTTTTACTAAATGGTTTCTCTGTCTGATCCTTTTACCCTTTGGTCTGGATGCTAGTTGGATATTTTGCAGGAACCGTACATTACCCATCAGCTGGGTAAACACCTCAACTAATATGTGCTTTTAGCAATCAAAGTTATAGCAGATATTTTTTCCTGCACCCTACCTCTTCATGTCATCTTAGCTAACAAGCTAATTCAGAAACATACTTCAGTACATATTTACCTACAAGGTATGCTGTATGAGCTTACTTAGTTCTGTACCATGGCATTCAAAGAAATATCTGTTAGGAGCCTACAGCAATAATAACATCACTTGCAATGGCAATGATTTCCTTATGAAAAAAGACCTTTTGTGTATTTTTTGGTTTTTCAGACATATTTATATTTAGTGACTTAATTAACAGCAGGCATAACAAGCAAACCTTTAGTGTCTGAATTTTTTATTTTGTAAAAAAAAAATAGATATGTCAAAAGCATGATAAAGGCACAGTATGGAATATTCAAACTCCTGTCTTTGTTTTCCAGAGAATAGATTTTATTCTGATTCAGCTGCTGAAAAATCAAATTGAGCTGCATGGAGTGGAATTATTAAGTTGACATAAGATGATTTTATTTTATTTCTAGTGCAGAAGCGTATTATGCAAGGCATCGCTGTCACTATTGATTTGACATCTTTGACAACATGGGGCCTCAGGGTTCAGAGAGTGATGACTGCTGCGCAGGTTGCTCATTGCAGTACACAATGAAACTGAGATACTCTGACAGCACAGAGAAGAGATCTCTTAACATGACACTTTTTTGTGCATCTCGGTGACCATTACGCAAATAAAATCAACACTATGTATCAAGAAGTCTGCTGTGATTGAATTTCTTTACACAGAAAATCTCTAAAGTGCATCAGAAAGGTAGTTTCATTCATTTGGGAAAACAAATACCTGTCTATAAATATAAAGCCACTGCTATAATTTTGCTTCAGAAACTTATTTTTGAATTCCTAATAAAACTATTGCTTTGTCATGATAAGTAGCCAGGACTGATGTAATATACTGTATTTTAGGCATAGGGGAAATCATATGATTTCTGAGAATAATTTGTAGTGTTACTTTCCTTAAATTATAATCTGAATATATTTATATTCTTCTTTTCCTGACCATGCCTTAACCATCAAACTCCCCTGGGTTTATTATTGACCAATTCATTCCTCCTGTGTATCGCAGTGCCAAGTCCCCCTCCCATTACACTATGATGTATCTTCTCCTGGGGGCTAATACCGTATAGTAATTATATTTTTATCAGGCTAAAGGAGAGGGTTAAATCCAGTGGAGTAGTCATATAAGAAAAGTCCAGGTAATGCATGTTTTAATTTACTTCCTGCCATGACAGATGACATAGTCAGGTATACCCCCTCATCCATGTACACGTGCACTTCTTCACATGTGCATGTGGAGCAGACAAGTATAACCAGCTATGGATGATACCGAGTGGTATTCCTAAGCTTTCCCACTGAATATTGTATCTTTTTTCTCCAGTGGATTCCAGTATTGCAGTGGATCAGACTATCTCCATTTAGGGTAAAATAATGTTGGCAATGTGCACACAAGGAAACCCATACCTTGTATTTAAACTTATTGGACACACTCACCATTCAACCCAATACCATATTCATGGGCAACTTTAATTACCCCACTATTTACTGGGACTCATATATGACATAAAATGTACAGTTACAGAGAATCCTGGATTTTGTAAACACAAACGCCTTGGACCAGATTCTTAGTACACCAACAAGGGGTGCAACCATACTAGATGAGGTCCTCACTAGTAAGGGAGAGTACTGCAAACCTCCTAATGTAATGTCTTCTCTAGTAAGGTCAGACAACAAAAATGGTCTCCTTTGAAGTAAAAATAAAACCTGGCCCCTCAACTAACCCTGGGATATTTAGGAAGTACTCTAAGGCTAATTTCCTACTATTAGATGATACCCTGGCAGAATTCAAGAACCCATAAAGCAAGAGAACACTGCTGCCAATGCAGAACTGTTAACAGAAACCATGTACAAGCATGTTAATAGTTGCATAAAGGCAGCTGTACCCATCAGAAAAAAGTACAGAACTAACTGAAAAAACAAGCACAAAGAAACTCTGCACAAAGATGGGCCATTTACAAACCCTGTAAACTACAGACCCATAAGTCTCACTAGTCTTGTATGCAAAGCCATGGAAAGAATTGTCATGGAAATTTAAACAATGACATAGGAAACCTTCAGACACTGAACCCAACTCAATTTGGTTTCATCAAGGGGAGGTCATGCCTACTTAATCTGGTGGGCTTCTTTGAGAAGGTCACCAAAGCAATGGATGAGGGCAAAATGGTTCACGTGATCTGTTGATGGCCCACCTTTGTGCAGAGAGATGACTGTTGCTGTTCTCCATTCATGAGGCAGGAAGCCTGTTTGGAGGCTACAGTTAAACAGCAATTCTAGATGACCAGACAGGTCATGTTTCATGCTATTTAGAAGGCATCCTGGGATATTGTCTGGTCCTGTTGCGCATTAAGGACATGTTCCCTAGTGATAGCAGGGGGAGTTATATTTGATGGTATTTCCTGAGGGAAGATTGAGGGAGAGAAAGGGGCGAAGTTAGAGCTGAATTTTTTGGCCAGTAGGTTTGCTATATCTTCTGGCTCAGTATTGGTGGCTCTGTTTACAATGAGCTCTGCACACAATTGTGTATTGGCTTTGGGATTTCGGGCATAGCTAAATAATGCTTTTTTTTTTTTAGTTAATTCTGTACTTCTTCCTGGTGGGTACAGCTGCCTCTGTTCAGCTATTAACATGCCTATAGAGGGTTTCTGTGAACAGTTCTGCATAGGCAGCAGTGTTCTCTTGGTTTGAGGGGATTTCAGATTTTGCCAGATTATCACTTAATAGCAGAAAGTTAGCCTTAGAGTAGCTCCTGAATATTCCAGGGTTAGCTGGGAGTCCAGGTTTTATTTTTACTTCAAAGGAGGCCATTTTGTGGTTTGATCTTACCAGAGAAGACATTACACTAGGGGGTGTGCAGCACCATCCCATATTAGTGAGGACCAGATCCAGTATGGTTGCACCCCTGGTTGGTGTATTGACAATCTGGCCCAGGGAGTCTGCATTTACAAAATCCATGAATCTCTGTGCCTGTATGCTTGGTGTCATATAGGATTCCCAAGTAATAGAAGGGTAATTAAAGTCACCCATGAATACAGTATTGGGTTGGATGGTGAGTGTTTCCAATATCTTTAAATACATGGGTATGGGTTTCCTGGGTCACAGCGGGGGACCTATAGCTTGCAAGGGCATGTTATTGGATTTTGCCTATAGTCATTTTAACATGGAGTAGCTCAAGTGCATTGTCCTGTTTGACCAGCCTTAAGGCATATTTATTTTTGATGTAAATCAAGACACCTCCGCCTTTAGTCCCTGTCTTAGAAGTAACTGGTCTAAATGTGTGGAAGGCATTATAATCTTGCACTGTTGGTGTGCTGTCTGTGGCTTTAAACCGTGTCTCAGTGACTGCACAGACATCAGCATTCTCTAGGGTGAGGACAGCTTCTGTGGAGTGGAGTTTTTTGTTTAGACTCCTAGCACTGTGCAGTAATACATTTAGATTTTCTCAGTTTTGATTTGGTATGTCAGAAATACTTTTCAGTTGTAATTGCCTAAAAAAGGCACTATGGGGAAAGACAATGTGTTAGCTAATATTCAAAAGCCTAAAGGGGAGAGGTGCTGACCATCCCTGGCAAAGCAGTGTGGTCTGTTGACCATCTCCTTCCTTGCTGACAAATATTGCACCCCCTTAGAATGACACCAGAAACTAAGCCAATTATTAAAGTAATTTATCTTTTGGTCGTATTGTGGCATAATCTTTGGAGAAGATAACATGCTGCTCAATGCTAGGCTCATGCCAGCCTGGAACACGTAACCTGAGAGCTCCATGATGTCTGCCTTCATAGGTATGTCTCAGGTCATTTAGACCCACAATGGATTATGACTTGAGTCATACTTCTACTTGTGGTCCAATGACTTGAGTGTGACCATAATGTGGCAGATCCTAGCCCTTGATAAGCAACTGACCTTGCTCAGCCTGGTGAGAGGGACATCAGTGTGTCTGCCAATGACCAGAATGTTGGATTGTATGGTGACTTGCCTTATGGGCTTAGAAGTAGAGGCTCCATGAGATGTGACTGTATGTGTTGATGTGGGTGTTGTTTTGAAAGAATACATTCAGGGCTGCTGAGGGTATTTGTTATGTGTACTTCATCTAGGTCTTTGGGGTTTAGAAAGTTTACATTTAAGTGCCTCAGCATATGTGGGTCTATATGTCTGCTTTGATTTGTGTGTGATGGGTGCAGCATGTGTACTACTGTACAAATGCCAAGAAATGTAATATAGCATCCTTCAGGAAGTCATCCACCTCCTGGTAACTATCATATTAACAACACACCCCTAAGAGTTGACCTAGTAGTCAGGGACTTGGAGACACACATAGACAATAATCTAGCCTTTGACCATCATGTGTCTACAGCAGTGAGGAAATCATTCTATGCTGTGCAACTTATAAACAAAGGTATGGCATCTAGGTCAAAACTGGTCATTGTTTCATTGTATTCGGCATCCATCAGACCTATTATTGAGTACAATATGCCCTTCGATGTGAATGTCTTGTATTGCAGACAAGTATAACCAGCTTTGGATGATGCCTCAGGGTTCAGAGAGTGATGACTGCTGTGCAGGTTGCTCATTGCAGTACCAACTGAAACTGAAATACTTTGACAGCACAGAGAAGAGATCTCTTGACATGACACTTTGTGCATCTCAATGACCATTATGCAAATAAAATCAACACTGTGTATCAAGAGGACTGCTGTGATTGAATTTCTTTACTCAGAAAATCCCTGCAGTGCATAAAAAGGTAGTTTCATTCATCTGTGAGAACAAATACCTGTCTATGAATATAAAACCACTGCTATAATCAGGCATATCCAACAATTGCAATGTCCACAGAGGTTCCTCACTAAAGAATAGGGTGTAAGTGACATTTCCTGTGCAGACTGCCTCAAGGTCCTATCCCTGCATACGGTCTCCTAAAGGCTGTTAAGGGGAGATCTATGCCTGGCATACAAGGCATTGTCAGACCCCACTCTGATGGAGCTCCTGCATATCCACTTAATAAACAACACCAGAATTACCCATTCTAAAGACTTACACCTTGGCTGTGATATAAACAGGACCTGCTAGGCAAACAGGTATATATCCCAGAGACTACCCCTTCTATGGAACAGGCTGCCCATCCATGTGAAGCAGAGTTCCTCCCTAACCCAACTTGTCAGAGATTTGGAATGCATGGCTAGGCTTAAAAAGGCCCTTGTGGTTGTTAGTCTAGTAGTACCTTAATGGTTATGTTTAATGCAATGTTCTTGAATGTAGTTCAAACAGGCTGCTCTATAAAACCTCAGAAATAATGTGGACCTTAAAATCACCTTGCTGGCTCTGTATGACCCCTAAATATCAAACATGTGACAACATTATGCACCACAGAATCATATTTTGTGACCAAAGTGTACTAATTACTCTTCAAAAGACAAAGATGTGCATATAAAATATGTGAAATTTTTCATCTACTTTAATATTTATATTTTATCCACAGCTCCCCATGCAGACTGCTTTAAGTTTTGCTGGAGAGCTCTCCACCTCCCCATGGCATTGCTTGTTTTTCTTTCCTTATCATTGATGGTGGCATGAAAAGAAGTGTTTCATGTCCTGTCGCCCATACATACCTGATCATTGAGAACATGACTGTCACAGCTTCTACTTCCACCTTACACATACACACAAATCTGTGGCAGGCAAGAAGACTTAGCATGACTGATTCCTATACAAGCTAGAGATTGTTTAAACTTTAATTTTGTTTTAATTTATTTATCATATAACAACATAAAGAATCTGGTCCTTGGATCCTTTTCAGCCATGACCCAAGCCATGTGGACAAACACATAACAGATAGAATTAGTCATAGCATAAAGATATAGTATAATATTCTTCTTCTTCTTTTGGCTTTTCCCAGTTAGGGGTCACCACAGTGGATCACCTGTCCGCTCATGATTGGCAGTGGAGTTTTACAGTGTCAAGTTGCCAGCCCTGCGCCCAACCTTCCACAGAAGGCACACACATACACACACTCACACCTAGGGCCAATTTAGAGTGTCCAATCCACCTACTGCATGTCTTTGGGATGTGGGAGGAAACTGGAGCACCCGGAGGAAACCCACACAACCACAGTGAGGACATGCAGACTCCGCACAGTAGGCACCCCAGCCGAGGCAACAATGCTAACCACTGCACCACCATGGCCACCCAAAGATATAGTATAATATAAACATGTTTATTTATTTAACATTTGTTTACCGGGAAAGTCTGATTGGGACAGAGCCCATTTCAGCGGAGGCCAGGGGAGAAATGCTCCAGATGCATGTCTCTGGAATGTGGGAGGAAACCCACGTGAACACAGGGAGGACATGCAAACTCCACACAGAAGGCACACCAGCCAAGAATCGAACTTGAGAACCTCTTTGTGTGAGGTAAAAATGTTAAGTGCTGCATCTCTGCGCCGCCCATGTAAATGTTAAAATGTAAGATAAAAATGCCAATGGTAAAATGCAGAAACCAGCAAGCAAAATATGAATTGTAACACAAACTCGAGCCCAGCAGTTTAAGTCCACTGTTAAAGTAAAAAAGAAACCGCCAACTCCAGGAAACACCCGCCGATACTTTATTGTAAAACATTAACAGATTAAACAGATTGAGCGCTTTCTTCCCTTAACAGGGATTTCATCAGAATCTGCCATTTTAAAAAATTATCCCCCTTAAATACCTTTCCTTATAAGATGATGTCATTCATTAAAAACAATCCTACTCATTTAAAGTACTACTAACCTAAAAACAATAGACTCTAAAAACAATTCTAATGCAATTATAAATACATATATATTGTTGAAAACCAACAGATCATTTAAAATTAAAGATTTTATCCACATTCATGTTACGTGTTCCTTTTAAGAAACAGGTTGCGCTAAAAGTCATTTCATATGTTCAGTTTTTTACTCAATATTGGCTTAATAGAAATTATTTCATTTAAACCCGGTGGTATACTTGCTTGTAATTTAATTTGCCATCTGGTCTCCCTCTCTTCAATGAAATTCCTTAGTTGCTACCTCTCCTTTTTTTTTTTTCTTTTTACTTTCTAATATACAATTCATGAATTCATTACAACAAGAGAATGTGTATTAAATAGGGCTTGTTAGTATTTTTTGTTACTAATTTTTATATTACTAATTAAATCCTGTGTCCGTCTCTCTCTCTTCCTCTTCCCTTTCCTACATAAAAGCTGGGACAAATTTACACGATAAATTTATTATTCCAGTTTGAGATGCCATGAATGGTATCAAATGAATTGTCGATCAAATGAAAGTCGATCAAATGGCTTGTCGACCATCTCAGGTAGACCCATATATATATATATATATATATATATATATATATATATATATATATATATATATATATATATATATACATATATATTAATATAATAATATTTATTTATATATATATATATATATATATATATATATATATATATATATATATATATAACATGTATAGATATATCTAATCTATATCTATCTATACGTATCTATGTATCTATATATACATATATAGCTATATATGTAGAGAGAGAGAGGTGTAAAATATTGGTTTAATATGAACGTTTCACTGGATAAAGCTAAAAATGGAAATATTGTGCCCAGTATGTTGGGGGTCTATATTAGAACACTGAACATTCAAAATGTAGAGTGTTGTAATATCGAACCCTACCAATCGAAAATACCAAACATCGAACGTTCAGAACAGCAAATTTTTTCCTAGGGAAAAAATTCACTGTTCCAAAACACATACACACAACACAAGCACACCAAACACACAGCAATCCACACACACCTAAAATCTTACACCTAACCCTCCACTAAACTATACACACACCATTAACTATCCACTTACCTTAACCCAAACCCTAACCCTAAGGTCCGTCACTGTCACACATTCACCTCACCCACGCCCTAACCCTAACTCACCTAACCCGCACTAACCCTCATGTCCACACAATTGCACACATACCTAACCCGCGCCCTAACCCTAACTCACCTAACCCTCCCTAACCCTCATGTCCACACAATCGCACACATAACTAACCCGCACTCAATCACACACGTACCTGAACCTGACCCGTAACTTTCCAACAGAGCGCTGAAAATACCAAAGCAACAGAAACGGACAACTGAATTTTCCCCCTAGTAAAGAATTTGGTTTTCTGCTTCGATATTTTCAGCGTTCGCTGAAAATGGGTCGATATTAGAACACTCGACATTTTAACTGTTTGGTGTTCTAATATAGACCCTATGCTGGAGCATAAAATGTTGAAAGAAAGAAACTTTGATATAGCCAAACTCATGATATGTCATGAAATATTGAAAAATAAGGAAGAGTATTTGGCATTATATGATTACATGCTTCATGACTGCTATTTGTGCTGTTTCCAGCAGTACTGATGAAGTGGTATGAATCTCTGACTTTTTTATGTGCAACTTAATGAAACTTGGTACAAGTACTCCTTGACTACACTATTCAGAAAAAAAATGCTTTATAGTTTTAACACTGCCTTTTTCAAAGTCACTCAACACTACTTTAGGGCACAACAACATTCCAGAAAGTATCCTATGTTAATTCTTGCTTGCAAGGTAACAAGCCATGCTCTAAAGGTACAACTCTGCCATCTGGATCATCACCCAAAATGCCATGGATTCTGAATTACACAGTATCATTAATATGTTTAATTATGAAACAGCCATTTTTAATAACAAATGAGCAGGTTGTAAATTAACTAAATTATTTAACACTCTCTTACGGACTTTGTGTCACTGCTTTCTAACTCTTTGGACAGTCTATGTCAATGGTTTCGTGTTTGACTTCTGTACAACTATAGCATTTAAGTACTGGCTAGTACTTCAGTAACAGTTTTACATGGCTCATCTCTACATTCTACAGCTCTCTTCCTTAATTTGTCTTTAAATAATATCACTTCCTTGCCTAAGGTATTTAGTCCATGATGGTGATGATGATAATGATGACCACTTGACCTATGTAGTACGTCTGTAGTTATACTTCACTCTTTGAATATATGAGAAGTCTTCAGAGAGCAGCACTAGTTTTTTGTATTACCACTTTTTTTTTCTAATGTATGTTCCTCTTCCCCTTTTGGATTTACCTTGTCCTGTCTTGGTGTGGTGGATTTTATTCATGGTTGGCCTAGTTGGACCTATGCTGAAAGTCCTGCCCCCTTCCCTGGTTTTCCAGTAAGTAACAACTTTGCTTTCTGTGATGGCAGAACCTGGTATAACTTTTGAACTACACCTAGTGCACGACTACGTTTATCTCTGTCATTCTCAGATGCCATAACTTCTGTTACTCTGCTTTGGTACTATGAAGCTCTTTATCCTAACAACACCCTTTCAAAATATGATACCCTACTTAATGCATTTCACTTACAGCTTTCATACTATGTGTATTAACTTGCTGTTTGACGTCTTCTGTATAATGAGCAGCATTGTAAAGGGAGACATGTGACATGCACATGATTAAATCAGGTGAACATGTAACGTAACTATTTTGTTTCAACAGGTATTCAAACTTAAACCTAAGAAAACAATACACGTTAAAAGTACTTTGGTTTTACAAAGTGCGATGTTACCATATTGCTGTTATTGATGAACACCACAAGATACTCTGGACCAGGGATGATGCAAGACCAAAGTATAATAAGAACAAACTATATTGCTATCACTGTTTTGGAGTGCTTGGCACTCTACTCACCCATGAGGTACTGGAGACATACCTCTCAACTGGGCAGATTTTTGCAGAATGTCCAGATTTTTGCCTCACATTTTTCATGCATTTTTCATAAAATTGTGGTTTTCTGGCAAATTAGAGGCAGATCATTAAATACTGAAGTTTGAAAATAATGACAGACATTTGAGTTTTAGACTTCATGTCCTTCAGAAAATTTGTGCTAATACCCGATCTATTATTCTATCAACTTTCTATGTTTGAAAGAGCATTCACTCAGTGAAGCGGAGAACAATATCATTGTTGATGGTCTCCATCAACATGGGGCATTTCTGCTGGGAAGGGGTGGGCCCAATATGCAAGAAAAGCTACGAGTATGGCAGCATATTGTTGTCAGCATCAGTTCTGTGAGCAGCCACAACCAGACATATAAACTGGTGCTCCATAGGGCCACTGACATGATTACCTATGCACGGAGGCAAGTAGCTGCTGTTGCCCAAGACCAAAAGGTAACCAGTGGAGAGTGTGCTACAGAACCATCTCTCACCCCCATTGAAGAGTTCCTGGTGAATATTCTCCAACATGAGAGCTCTCAGCAGAATGGACCTCAGTATGTACTTGATGTGGGCACCACTCCTTCTGAGTCCCAGGATGAGCGTCCAGGTATGCTTTGTTTTATGATCAGTTGAATACTGTTGTATAGTAAAACAATTGATATAAAATTTACTTCTGTGTCACATGTATTTTTGGGGGGGGTTGAAGATTACAGTGGTAAACTCAGTTTGGGTTGTCAGCCACATTCTTGTTGAATGTACAGTTATTGTAGATATAGAGGAGTACATGTAGTACCCCCTGTCTTACTGCTATATGTGATGATGTTGCCCTTTAATATTTTTTTTTCAAATATATTTTTATTAGATTTTTTAAAACTTTTACAAATATGACATGTAGAACTTGTAAGGCAGTACAGAAGGAAAATAGTACAGTCAAGGGTTATACAAACAGTTAATACAAGAGTTATGCAATTTGTAAAACAGCAGTTATTGTAATGAGTACCATACATCTGATCGGATAAAATAACCGTTTGGGTACCCCAAAAAACAATACTATTAAGGATCAAGCCTCCCTGAAGAAGTTTAAACAGAGAATAAACTATTATAATTAAGTAGAGACTAGGAGCTATTGTGAGGGTACACTTCCTATAATAACTATTTACACAATATAAAACTATTTACAACATATTTACAATATATTTACATCATGGATGCCAGAGGATCTCACAGAGTAAAATAACATAAAACATTTTATAAAGTTTAAAGACAGATTGTATTAGTTACAGTATCAGATAGTTTTGGACCAGACATAGAATAAAAGAAATACTACCTGGAATGTAACCTAAAAAAGATTTTGCTGGATTTTACTTAGTTTGGATTAGATCAAAGAGATTTTCCCAATATTTCTGAAAATAATCCCTTTTCTTTTTGTTATTCGTGCACAGTTTGTGTGCAGAAATATACTTTATTGCCATTGCCATAAAGTTTTCCCAAGTAATTGCTGAAGGGTTGATACAATTTTTGGTAATAAAATATTTAAGGAGAGCACATACCGTAACAAGGACATGGCGACGAATACCTTTCAGTTTGTTGGGAGTTATATTAAGGATCATGATTTGCCAAGAGAATGTGGTTTTCCCATACCAAATTTTTTCTAACTGAATTCTGAGAGAGC
This sequence comes from Protopterus annectens, assembly GCF_019279795.1. Classification (NCBI taxonomy): domain Eukaryota; kingdom Metazoa; phylum Chordata; order Ceratodontiformes; family Protopteridae; genus Protopterus; species Protopterus annectens. The sequence goes on from NC_056737.1 coordinate 1,339,209,300, forward strand.
ACCAGAGTTTGTAGATGTTCTTACAACTCCAAAACATGTGTAATATGTCTACATGAGGGAGGGAACAGAAAGGACAGGTTACGTTTTTATTGTATCCAAATTTTAGTAAAACAGCTGGAGTATAGTAAGTATTATTGTTTATCATAAGCTGAGTGTAAATTAGATTTTTGAAGGGGGTTAGATTTAGGGTATTGCTGATTGTTTCATATTTAGACTCTCTAGAAATTTCAACTTGTATGGTATCCCAGTACTAGGAAAACAGAAGTGAATGGTTATGTATGACGGTCGACATAAGTTTATAAGTATGTGAAATCATTTTGTTTTTTAGGGAAAGCAAATTAATGATTGATTGTGATAGTTGAATGTCTTGCTCCACTACTCTGTAACTGGAGAACTAGAGAATTTTTGCTTTATAAGTGAGCTGAGTTGCCTTAAAATAGGGTCATGTTTATTAGGGACCCCAAATCAAGTTTTTACCTCTGTTGCATTTTTAGTACCATAAAAGTGCCAAACTGTAACCTTCTTGATAATAGGAAAGTTTGATAGGTCAATCATTTTTATCACTAATTTTTAAATTTGGATTTAGATGTATGGGTCGGAGAATGGGGATTGTATTGTGCAAATTAAGGGATCTCATCAGAGCATGAAAAATACGAATTTTGTTTTTTAGTGGAGGCAAGAGCTTAGTGTTGTAGTCACCAACCAGTGAGAGAAAGGGGATAGATTGGGGATTCATTTTAAATGAAAATATATAATTATACCAGATCTTGACCCATGTTGGGAACCAAGATTTGGCATATGGATCATAACTGGCTATTTGTATTAAGCGGCTAGCAGTAATTATATGATAATAAAGGCTGAAGTCTGGAAGATTTAAACCACCGTTGGTCTTTGGGATAATTAGCTTCCTATATGATATTCTGGTTGATTTGGGGAACCATAAGAACTTTGAGATTGAGGTTTCTATTTTTCGAAAGAAGTTTTTAGGAACATTTAGAAAAACAGAGTTAAGATGGAAAAGGATCCTAGGTAGGATATTCATCTTAATTATAGCTGATTTTGATAACATAGAAAAATGTATGTTTTTCCATCTATTTAGATCATTGTTTATTTGATCCCAGACTCTATAAAGGTTGATTTTCATTAGCTCTTGATAGGAGTGCATGAAGTTTATACCTAAATATTTTAGTGAATATTTAAGAGGGATGTCTGAAGGGGGGAAATAGTATTCTAAATGGTTCTTAGGATTTAAAGGAAAACATGACTTGGTAGGATTTAGTTTATATTTAGCAAACTTAGAGAAGAGATTGATAGAGTTTCGGATTTTCTGGAGGTCTGTGTTAGGAAGTTCAAATTAGATGATGAGGTCATCAGCAAAAGCTGAGTATTTTGTTTCAATGTTATACATTTTTGGGATATGGCGATAAGTCTTTTGTTTGATCCAGATAAGAAGAGGTTCAAGATATAAGTTAAAAAGATAAGGTGAGAGTGGACATCCCTGTCTGGTTCCATTTGTGATTTTGATAGGATTTGATAATGTTTTATTAATACAAAGGGAAGTAGAGGCGTTGTTATAAAGCATGTTAATAGTGTTAATGACCATATCAGGAAAGTTAAAGTATTCCATGGTTAGATATAAAAAGTTTAGATCAACGTTATCAAAAGCCTTGGTTACATCCAGGGTTAGTGCGTATCATGGGTGATTATCTTTTTTAAGAAACAGCATTAATGTATGTAGGGTAAGAGTATCATCACAAAGTTGTCTTTGCTTCATAAATTCCAATTGTTTGAGAGAAATGACTGAAGCCATAACTTTCTGAATTCTATAAGCAAAAATGGTAGATAAAATGTTTATGTCTACATTAATAAGGGCAATAGGCCTATAATTAAGAGGGTTAGATTTGTCTGAGTTCGGTTTTGGGATGAAAATAGTTTTGGAATTGTTCATATACTTGTCCATAATCCCTTTAGCTATGATAAATTTTGTTATTTAGTGGAGGCAAGAGCTTAGTGTTGTGGAGGATTTTTGTGAGTTTACTACAAAAAGTTTTGTAAAATTCACCTGTAAAGCCACCAGGGCCTGGCGCCTTATTAGGTTTGAGTTTTTTAATATCTAATGTTATTTCATTCAGTGTTATACGGCTGTTTAAAAGGGTATTTTGTGTGGGAGATAATTTTGGGACAGAAAGCTCATTAAGACATTCTGTGTATTGTTCTTTTTGAATTTGGGTTTTGGGACTGTAAATTTCAGTGAAGATATCTACAAATGAGTTTACAATGTCTCTATTTCTATACAGATTTTTCCTTTATAATTAATTTCCTTTATATAGTTTGGTCCTTCTTTGATATTTATTAATCTAGCTAGAGTCCTGGATGGAGTTTGAGCCCATTCCGAGTATCTGTGCAAAAGCTTAATTTCTACCAAAGAGTGGTTTTGCTGGTGAAAGGAATATATTTATTTTTGTATTTCGTGTAATTTATTTTACAGATCAGGGGAAAAACATTTTTGCAATTGGGCATCAGTTGTCTTAAACTCTTTGGTAAGGTTGTTTATGTATAACCTTTCTTTCTTTTTATAATAAGATGCTTTTTGAATAAGTATTCCTCTCATGACTGCTTTAGCCGCTGCCCATTGTAAAGCTAAAGGAATGGTGGAAAATAAAGATTCGGCTTCCAAATGTTTTAAATATTCATTGACCTCCTGCAAAACATCATCTTTTTTAAGGATGTTACTATTTAGTGACCAAGTGGGATTCTTGCTGTCATAGTTCCAGTGTTGATTAGGATTAATACAAAGTATTATATTTGAGTGATCAGATATAGATGTAGCCTCAAGGATAAAGTTGTCAATTTTATTAGATAAAGCATCTGAGATCAAAAAGTAGTCAATTCTAGACCAAACTTTGTGTGAGGCCGAGTAAAAAGTGAACTTATTAGCATCTCTGTCAATAGAAAATATTAAGAAAGGGTCAACTAAGTTGAAACTATTCATCAAATCTTGAATAGATGCAGTTATTTGGGAGGGCTGTTTTCTGTTTTTGTTCGAACTATCGTATGAGGGTTCGATGAGTGCATTCCAGTTGCAGCCAATAATGTATAGATGATCATGATATTGAAGTAGTAAATTGTGTATTTCAGAGATGAACACATGTTGGTTTGAACATGGGCTATACAGGTTTAAGAATAGAATCGGGAATTTAACCTGTGGGTATGAGCAGGAAAATAAATACCATCTGCCATTTGGGTCAAATTTGGTATTTAGTACTTCCCCAGGAATGGATTTTTTAATTAAAATTGCAGTGCCTTTTGATGCCAATATAATAAGTCTAATCCAATTTCTTTTTTTGATATTATCCCATTGATCATTTGCCATATGGGTCTCTTGTAAAAAGAAAATGTTAGATATATCCTGATAGATCAGGTGCATAACCAGCTTTTTTATTATTTCCTGAAGACTGTTTACATTCCAGGAGTTCACCCTAATCATCTAACTATAAGGTCAAGAAATTAATAATTATTTAGGTAAGCAGAGATAAGAGTTTTACTAGGGATGGTCCAAACAATAGAAAGTCTTTTTACAAACAACAGAAAATAAACTATAAACAGAACTGATATTTTGACATCCATGCATCTTACCTTAAATCTCGTGCCTAACCACCAGTCTCCCTGAACTAATTTTGTATGAAAATGCAATAGATACAAATAAACTGTTATTAAACATTTTTGTATAAAAAGGATGTTACATGAAAGAAGCAGGGAGACATAAATACTAATGACAATAATCCAAATGCCAACCAGTATTCATAGCTACACCCTCATGCCACTCCAAATACTAATCCATAGTAACATATGAGTAGGGAATAGACAGTTAAAGGCAAAAACAAGCTTAAGATAGTTAATTAAGGAGAAAAAGAAGCAGAATTATAAACAGACCTAATATATATAGTGTTCTAACAGATATATAACTTGGAATTTTAGTTATGAAAATAGGCAGATATGGTTGAACTAATATATAATATAATTGTACATATTAATTGAGACTAACTCACTATATAGCAATAATAATATACCTTATCACAGGCAATAAAGACAAATGTTACTATAAATGGTATTTCCAAGGGTAAGGGCACAATCAATAAAAATTAGATAACTGTTAGTATTAAAAATCAAAACTTGCACCTAATATAAAGTAAGGCAATTTTAATACACCCAAACTAATCAGCTGAGTTTGCAAAGCATTTGCTTTTGTGCAACCTGATACTTAAAAAATAAAAAACACACAACCATATACTGCAGCTCTATAAGTTTCAGGACAATTACAGAACTGTAACATGGAAATTTAATGAATTTAAATCAGAGCTTGTTCACCAGTATAGCAATTTAACTAGTGCTAGATATTTGGCAAACATTAGGAGAGGCAAGCGATATACATATAACCTGCATTAACTATATATAACAAAAAGAACAAAATGCATTTTTAAACTTATTATATTGCTACTAACATTACCCTGACCAATGTCCTTTAGTGTTCATTCAGTTTTCAACAACTAAATGTACCATGAAAGTGATTACAAGATCCATTTCTTCATAATTATGATGTATTTCACGATTTTAGCATTCCCAGTAATGCACTGCTTTTTTTCCCACGCTCTCCGACCCCGTGATGTCACCAGCCAACATTTTAGTTGCATTCTGGGTTATGGAATGCTAAAACGGCCCTGGAGACTTGAAAAACCCTCATGGAGCTTACAGACAAACTTCGCTAGGCCTCAGGTAGCAACGCTGGTCGCAAAAAATGGAGCCATTAAACGCTGAAGGAATCCAAATGACAAAACAGCCCCAGGAGAGCCAGAAGATGCCAGAAATTAACAGGACAAATACTAGGGTATGTTGAGCATAGTTAGCTGCATTTCATAGCTTACAGATCCAAGAAAATTGTAGCAAATATTTATGATGTATCGCCTTCTGTCAGTGTTTACAGATATTACAGTAAATATAAGCTGCTTTAGCATAGTAGTATTTTTTAACTAGCCTTGTTTTAAAACTTAATTAACAGGTAGTTCCTTGAAGGCTTGCACAAATGTTTTTTTAGCTTCATCCACAGAATGTATAAGGAACTTTTGATCATTGTAGTTAAAGGAGAGGATGGCTGGGTACTTCATTTGGAAACAACGATTCTTTTTTATTAACAAAGTACAGAAAGGGGCTAGAGCTTGTCTCTGAGCATTAATGGGCTGAGGCAGATCTTGTGAAATTGAAATCCTGTACCCTCTCTATGAGTTGTTTTTCTTTTTCTTTGCAGCCATAAGAAACAAATTGACATGTGCAGCATTCAGGCGTTTTACATAAATCTGTCTGGGGTTAGCTTCATTTTGAACTCTTCGTAATGCTCTGTGGACTCTTTCAACAGTAATTTCTTTTGCAAGGGTTTTATTTTCAGTAATATGCTCAAAAGTTAGTATTACCGGCAATTGGGCTTGGTCAAACTTTTCCGGAATACCATGTATTAAAATATTATTTCTCCTGCTGCGAGCTTCTAAATCAATTATTTTTTGTTGTAAGTCACTAATAATTTTGTCATTTGCATTTACCTTGGTCTGTAGATCCTGTATCTGCATCGAGTTCTCTTTGTCAATTGAGTTGATTCTTGTAATGATTTGATCCAGGTTTGAACCAAAAGAGTTTAATTTTTCTGAAAATAGCTTGAAATCCTCTTGTAAGGGTTGTAATGCAGTCTTAATGTCATCCAGTGAAAGTGCAGAGTCACCTTTGGATTTAGTACTGCCTTTGTTCAGCTCTTGTATTGATTTATTTATTCTTTGCCTCTTGGTTATTACATCTTTCTCAGGGGAAATTATAGAAGAAAGTTTAGTTTTTGAAGTTGTAGAGTCCATGGATTCTTGTTGGCTAGCCATCTCTAAATGAAATATTTTTCAGGATTAGAACAAAGTTGAGTGACTTAAAATTTCCTTTTTAAACTTCTCTTATTTAGAACACAGTCATTTGCAGAGAAGGATTCCACCATGTGGCCTCGACCTTCCACACAGTGAGTACAGGTAAGTACTTGAATAAAAAGTATAAAATTAGCTTTTTTATTTCAAAAATGCAGCTCTAGATCATATCCTTTAAACGTATTTAAGCAAAAATACCCCTTTCTTTTGACTTTTGATGTCAGATGCAGATTATTTTGAGCAGATAGAATTAGTTGATACAGGAGCAGCAGAAAGTGTGTGTTCAGTGCTCGGTGGCCAGCTTGAACATCGATGTTGCCCTTAGATCTTGCCTAACTTATTTCAGGACCAACAGGAAGCCAGCAACATATACCTTCTGCAGATGATAAGCCAAACAAATTTATGTCAGTACTGCAGATAAATTTTTAAGAAATATCATAATGAGTCATTTTTAGGCCTGTTGTGTGTATTGCTGCACTGTTTGCAATGGTGGCCGCACAGTTAGTTGTTTAGCATATCATTCACCATAGTAGTGCAGGTATTAATGTATGCCTGTGTTTCTTCCTTCTTATCACAGGTGATCATGGCAATGGGAGTGTGGGCCCTGTGCCACGTGATGCCAGTGTCTCATCAAACACTGATGGTGGTGGCAAAACTGAGGCACAGTTGGGGGGTGCAGAGGTTGAATCTGACACAGAGGTTGACATTCAGCCACCCTCTTCATTTTCCCCAGACAGAGCCTTTAGGCCTATGCCTACCCAGTCTAATGAGCCCACAGATATTGGACAGGTGGAGGCCAAGGACATTGATCAGGGAACTGTAGCTACTCCGGCTTCAGTGCCTGTTGAGTCTGGCCATAGCCCAAGTGTGGGAAAGGTGCCATGCAGGAGGGATGATAGGGGTGCTTGGAAGGGGCCTGCTGGCCTTCCTCCTTCTGGTGCAGGTGCCTCTTCCTCTGTCATTCAATGTATGTTTAGGGCCATCATTGAGGCACAGGCATGTTCTGAAAGGTGCTCCAGACAAATGCTCAGGGTTATAGATGTGGCACAGGCAGACATGCATGACTGCCTCCACCGTGTTGCTGATTTACTGGATTGGAAGAATGACACAGTGGAATGCGGGGTGTTTGTGATGGATTAAGGGGTGTCTGTTTTGGAACGAGTATTGTCTGTGATGGAACATCTACTGGAAGGGGAACATCATCCTCATGCGAGTAGGTCAGCCACAACATCTTCTGATAGTCAATGTGGCCGTGCCCAATCACAGTCAAATAGTGGCAGTAATTCCACTGGTCCATTTGTGAATGTACAGTCCACACCCAGACATGGCAGTCTATGGGATCATTGTCCTGGGCATTCCATGAAGGGAGCACATCCAGCAGACATCAGTCACACTCAGGTAGCAGCACTGCATTTGACCTTGGGTGTGGAAGTGCCAGTGCAACTCCTGGCAGTGCCAGTTCTCATAGTCAGGGGCAACAACAATGAACTGCCAACACTACTATGCACATCTCACATCTGTCCACCATACCAAGAGGTAAAGCTAGCACTGAACTTGGCTGTGCTCATGCAGACTCTTACACACCACTGTCACATGGAGGACCCCTATAGACATACACACAACAGTTACATGGTTCAGCCTGCCTGCTTCTTTTTCTTACTCACGCACACTCACTGACCTTTTGTGTCTGCCTAGGCCTCCTGCTCTTCCACACAGCATGCTGATGATAACTGTAGCATATCCCTGTTTTCTCCCTTTTGAATTCAGAGATAGAAAAGCTTTGTTTCTGATGCACAGGGTGCATAGCTACATTAGTGCCTAGTATATCTGCATTTGTGTTGTTTAACTGATAATTGTACCTATCACTTATATTTGTCTTGCCAAATTATAAGTGGATAGCATCATAATGTCAGTACTTTCTAGTGTATTCTCTTGTAGGGGTTGTGAAGTCAGGAACTGCAATGTGTCTCATTAATGTCTAACTTTTCTCTTTAATGATTTTCCAGTACATACGTATGGTGCACATCCTAAGACATGCCATCATATTCATATGTCAGGATTGTATGACAGCACTGTAGTCAAACTCATCAGAACAGTAATACAGTATAATGTTCTCTTTTGCATGAACCTCATCAGACACATGCAGGAGCTGGACAAACCACAGGGCTTTCTCATCAAGATAACACAGGGCCTACTTACCATGACATGATGTATGTGGATATATTAAAAGACATGTCAATGTAATCTTTCTGGTATCAGATTACATTGTAACTGCTATTGTAAGCCTCTTAGTTTTGATTTAAGCACTTCAGTTTCAGGCCCATTGTTTTACATTAAGAAGGTTTGTAGTCTATACTCGTGTGGAGGAGAGGGTAGCCCCTCCCCTTCTGAGCTGAGAATTGCTGGTTGAAGCCTTATTGTGGCTGTTGTTCTAAGTATCTTTGTTCAGGTTTAAGCACTGGGTTTCCAGACCAGTTATTTCACATTAGGAAGGTTTGTGGTCTACACTCTTGTGGAAGTATTCTACTGAATTGCTGCTTTATTTAAACTTTTTTTTTGCTGTTTTGACAGCGATATTCTGCACTTTGAATTTCTAGTACTTCTGCATTTTATAGCATAGGCTAGTTTCAGACTTGCTGAATCTAGACTGTTTGGTATAATTTGAGCACTAAACCAGCCATCATACATTAAGAAGGTCCCCCTGCACCCTTGTGGCAGAAGTGTGCAGCCAAGGACCCATCTGAGTTGGGGACTGATGGAATAAGGATCAGGCATAGGCTTTTCCTTGGCTTACCTTTTTAAAATTATTTAACTTTGCTTGTATTTCAGCATCATGTTTGGGCGGCTTTGCACTCAATTTACCGGAGCTGCTCAGAGATTGCACTGCTGCCCTGCAAGAAACTTAGTTATGCATCATGAAGCATTGATGCAGTTTTCTACTCCCTAGCCCTCCATAGAATAGTCATTTTTTACTAGTCTTACAGCAAAACCTGGTCCATCTAGCCCACTCCCTACTAGTTACTGCAGTATATACCTGGCGTAATGGACAGACAGTTTCCCACCGTTTCTTCAGCCAGCCTGATTGACATGAACATCCTGAAGCAATGTAGCAATTGCCTCATGTGTACTGACAACCAGTTACTTCTAAAACAAACAAATACAACATGTGAGAGCTGTATCTATACATATAAGGCAAAACACCTCAAAACCAAATGTTTTGGTCATAGGTGACTCCACAGTGAGCAAACAGATGTCCCCGTCACCAGGCTGGACAAGGAGAAGGTCACGGTCAACTGCCTGTCAGGTGGCAGGAACTGTCAGATCATGCATGCACTCAAGTTTCTCACTAACAAGTACTGTTATGACTCTGTCATAGTCCATGTGGGAGTGAACGACCTCACTGGACTATATAAAGAGAGACATGACTGATTTGTCAGATAATGTGTCCCAGGGAGGTATGTCATTAGCCTTAAGCAGCATTCTACCATCACCCAAAATGATGCCTCAAAATAAACAAAAAAATTATTGACTTCAGCAATTGGTTTAGCTTCTGGTGTCAATCCAGGGGGATCCAGTATCTGATAGCCTGGGAAGATATGGTTGACAGACCACGCTGCTTTGCCAGAGATGGTCTTCATCTGTCGCCTCATTGCTTTCAGTTATGGGCAAAGGTATTTGCCTCCCCCATAGTACCTTTTTTTAGGTATTGTCAGAACAACTAAATTTACGATGTAAAAAAAAAAATCCACTAGAGACAAACTTAAGATTATGTTGTGTAATGAAAGGAGTCTAAATCAGAAACTGCACTCACTGGAAGCACCCCTTACCTTGGAAGGTACAGATGCATGTGTAGTCACAGGGACAAGGTTTAAGGTCGCAGAGAGCCCCTGGCCATGCAAGCCTACAATGCCTTCCACACAATCAGACCTCAAAACAAACATGAAAGAACCAAAGGTGGAGGTGTGTACATCTTCATTAAAGACAAGTACACCTCAAGACTGATCAAACAGTACGACTCCCTAGAGCTACTCCAAGTCCAACTAACTGTAGGTAAAACCCCCTTCCATATCATTGTTAGTTAAAGGTCCCCTCCATGAACCAAGAGAACTCCTCTGCCTACTTGAGACCTCCTTGAGGTACTCATTATACAGCCAAACATCTTGGTCATGTGTGATTTCAACTATCCTTCCATTGACTGGGAGTCATATATGAGCACAAATATGCTTGCCCTAAGGTTGCTGGACTTTGTTAATACAAAAGCTGTGAAACAGATAGTCTGCACCCCTACAAAGGGCTGGAATGTCCTAGACTTACTACTCATCAACATAGGGGGTCTCTGCACTACACCTTGTGTGTTGCCTCCCTGGTAAGGTCTGATCTTAATTCAGTCACATTCAAATGAATGATCATACCTGACTCCCCCTCAAGAGCAAAAAGGCTAAAAAATTTCTCCAAAGCAAACTATAGTTTCCTAAGCAATGACATATATATATATATATATATATATATATATATATATATATATATAGTTGCAAACCCCCTGATATTACTGTCAACAATGACTGCAATACAGAGGTGTACACAAATGCCTGGTATAAGGTCTATATCAGTTTGTCAAATAGAATATTCAGCGAATGACTATTTGTTGAACCCACTTAAGCAAAAAGTAATTTTAGCAAAAGATTGTTTCAGTGAATTTTTTTCACAGGGAAAGGAAGTAGTTGGCCATCATTGAGAATTTGCCCCTTTCCCCACTGTAGTACTATCACAAAGTTGGCATATTTAGTTAGAGAGAGTGTGGGGGCAAAGCCCCCACTTTGCTGAGTTTTAAAATGCGTGTGTTTGTTAAGGTCGGCAGCTGGCCCACTGTTTTTGCCCTGTGAAAAAAATCACTGAAATGATAGTTCGCAAGTTTTCACTTAAGTGGGTTCTAAAAATAGTCATTCACTGAATAGACTATTTGACAAACTGATATAGACCCTGTATAAACACCTATACAAATGTATAGACTCGGCTGCACCTGAACGGATCAAAACAAGGTCCTCACAAAAAAAAAACAAGCCACTCTGGTAGGTATCAAGCATAAATAGGTTATACAAGTGGAAGAAACTAATGTCTAAGAACAAGAGGTAACTGACTCTGCAGAGGAAAGACACCCTCTATAGCCTGAGCAAGCAAATTAGATATCTTATAAAGTCCTCTAAAGGCAATTATGAAGTTAAACTAGCATCCCCAGTTACAGATAATCACGAGGTATTCTTTAGCTACATCAGAAATCTGAAAGGGAAGGCTCAGCTTTGTGCCAAACCGGTAGTGGATGGTACCACTCATATTGACCCTGAGGACATCACCAACCTGCTAGCAGACAGATTTGGTGCAAATATCATTCCCCTGTCTCCACCCGATGTACCCCAAAGCATACCTCTCACTAGTCCTCTACTTAGAATCCTCAAAGAGCAGATCATATCCACACTTTCCATGGCCAGAAACACAGCCACTATGGGACCGGATAACATCGTACTACATGGTCTAAAACAAGACCTAGTGGAACCACTTGGTGTTTTCTTCAACCACAGTGTAAGTACTGGCTTTGATCCAGCAGAGTGGAAAACAGCAACTGTAATTACCTTGCACAAAGGGGGTCCATCAACCGACCCTGGGAAATATAGACCCATAAGCCTAACCAGCCTTATGGGCCATAGAGAGTATCATCATAGACCTTATCAACAAAGACATAGGTGACCTTCAAACTCTTGACCCAACCCAATTTGGCTTCGTTAAGGGTAGATCATACTTATTAAACCTGGTAGACTTCTCTGAGATTGTCACCAAAGGCCTGGTTGAAGGCAAAACAGCACATACAACCTATCTTGACTTAGCCAAAGCTTTTGACACAATCCCCCACTCAGGCATCATTGAGTAACTCACACAGCTGGGAATTAACTTCTGACAGAGCCCCATGTGGATCAAGAATGAATGTAGGAATGGTTAAGGAGATGTGAATTCAAACCAAGAGATGAAAGGTTAATATTGGTGGCACAAGATACATACACATTGGTTTACAAAGTCCATTGAACATGTGGGAGAAACAATTAAACGTAGGTTTTGTAAAACAGAATTGGAAACAATTGCACACCTTATTGCTGGTTCTGATATACTAATGGCAGAAGGACTATATACTGAAAGGCATAATAATGTGGCAAGACTGTTGCACTGGGTAATGTGCAAACATTATGGTATGAAGTGACTGAAAAATACTGGAAACATGAGCCACAAAGCATCATAGAAAATGATGAAGTATACATCATGTGGGATCACCCATTACCAACAGTTCAAAAGATAGATGCTAAAAAAATGGATTTAGTGGTCCATGAAAAGAAGACAAAAGTAACGCTGATCATTGAAATTGCCACACCCTGTGACTAGAGTGTGTTGCGTACAGAGAGACACAAAGTCATAAAATATCAGGATTTGCTGGCAGAAATGAAAGCAATGTGGAAGAAAGATACCCAGACAGTTCCAATAGTAGTAGGAGCAACGGGTCTTATAAAAAAAATCTACAATCATATTTAGATATGTTACCAATACATGTAACTCCATACAAATTGCAGGAGATATTACTGGAGTTGCAGTTGCTGCAAAGAGCACTACTGGCTGACATCAAAGATTGAAACAATACTAATTTTATGAACTTGAATTGTACTTTGACTTAGGAATGGGGTCTATTCCCATCATGGTATTAGAAAGGATTTGGAGAAATTAAAAACTGGGAATTAACCCCTATGCCACTAGATGGGTAGCTAACTGGCTCACCACCATAACATATACAGTCAAAGTTGTTGATTTCACCTCTACCAGCAGACCGGTGTGCTGGGCCCTGTATTGTTTGGAATTTATTTCTGTGAAGTCCAGAAGATAGATGGCCTGTGGCTTACCAAGTTCATTGATGACTGCAAACTGGACGCAATCATTGAGGCCCCAGGATGTTGACATACTACAAAAAGGGCTTACACAGACAAAGGATTCATGCCAAAGCCAGCACAAACCCTGTAGTGAGAGGTTAACAACCTTAACTTCACTCACCATGTGTCCACAGTGGTAAAGAAGGCATTCTATGTTGCACATATAAGTAATGGTATGACATCCAGATCTAAGGATTTTATAACTCCCCTGTACTTAACACATGACCTCCATGGACAGACTGAAGCCCCTGTCAATGTACTCTGTATCTTATAGGCTGCTGAGAGGCAACTTGTACCTGGCCTACAGAGCAGTCTCAGACCCTGCCCTAATGGAAATGCTTCACATCTACAAATCACACAGGACAAGATTCACTCACTCTAGGGATGTTAGCCTAGCCTGCAACATTAACGGGACATGCTGGAGAGACAGATATCTCCCAGAGATTGCCAGTCCTCTGGAACAAACTCCCAGTTCACATAAAACAGAGCTCCTTAACTTAGACAACTAGATGGGAAACCATAAATCTACCCTGGGTCTGTCACCCATGTCCCTCTTGGATAAGGGCAGTTGGTGCTGCTCATATACTTGCAGATTACTCCATCAGTAAAAATAATACTATATGGAATATAATGTAGTTGAACCCATGACCATGTGTATGGCAGTCCTGCACTTCCACCTGTTGCTACAAGAACGTTAAGGGAACATTTGTCTATGTTGCACTTCATTGCCGCAAACTGCAATGTCACAGCAGTAAAAGAAAGGTGTGCACTAGAATCCAGTACCATCTGTACTCTGGGATTAGTTTTCACGATGGTCAAGGGCATTAATTGAATGCATCTGGTTACTATTTTTGGCCATCTGCTTAGAAGGAGGTCCACTGTGCTTCACGCAAACCAGATAAATACAGCCATTACCTACTTACACTATTTGCCCTATAAGGCGCATCGTGCAAAAAGTGCAATGAAAAATGACAGGACTAAGAAAAAAAACTTAGTAATGGACACATATAAGTAAAATAAGTTTCTGCTGTCACATGTTAAGGTACTTTCTGTACAAATCCACCACTATTTACTTCATTACTTCACCAAGTTAAGATATACAAGGATATGCCATAATATTATTAAAGAATATATTCTAGGTTCAGGACTTAGCTTGCAAATGCACATTTGAGACAATTTAATTTCAGTCCTAGTATTTCCTTGTCTCTACTCCCATGGTATTGAAGTATGCAGGGAACACCAGAATGCAGACTAAATTGATGGTTTATAATTTGTTGAATAGCTCCACCATACTGAAAATCACCTGCTTATGCTGTAATATATGAACTGCATTGGTGGGCATTAGTGCGTGATGCACACCTATACGCTGCTGCATGCACCAGTGCTGAAATAAGGTGAACACAGGTGATCTTGTTATTACTTTTGTCTGTGCCTGTGATATCATGCAAACATGCAGCTCAAAAAGTGCAGGGAAAATTGCAGACCCTGTACTAGAACTCAGGACCTTATATACTCTAACCCTTCACATACATATGCTGCTACAGGAGTAGTTATATGACAAGCACTGATAAACCTTCCATTCATTCCTCTGTTTCCTCTGGTTGAGCTAAGTGCCGCATCCTGCAAATAAGGAAGAATATTAAAAATTAAATTTGAAATTAAAGTGGACAGAGAAGATACATTTTAACAAAGAATAAAGAGGATGAAACAGAACTGTGAATTTTGCACTGCTTACATGCACTTTTACATTTCACAAACCTACATGTACACCTCTGTAAGTGCAACCTGCCACACCCCCCTGAGATCACCATTCACTGTTGCCATAGGTAGGTTCATAGGTTCATAGGTAAGTACTAGGTTATATGGCCAAGGTCATCTATAAGCCTATCCAGAATGTGTTGGCTTTCGCCGCCCCCTTAGATTAGTTCCCTGTGCCTCAGTCCAGCAGAGCCATAAGTTCCCTATGAGTCTGTCCAGCAGAGCCACTGCAGTGATACCCGGGGTAAATTTTCTGTTTCCCATCCACTCGTCAAGGTTTCTTTTGAAGAATGTTAGTGAGGGGCTCTGCCTAATGTAGATTGGAATCCTGTTCCAAAGCATGGGGAGTCTCTGGGGCAGGAATCTATCCCTCCAGCACCTCCTATTTATTGTTGTGGAGAGTTGTAGATCCCTAGAGCATGCAGCTCTTGGGGATTTGTATTTTTTTAGGTGGAGCATGTTCACCAATTCTGGGTTGGACATGGCCTTATATGTCAGGCAGAGATCACCTCTGAGTAAGTGGTATGCAACCGAGTACAGCTGGAGTTTCTTCATTCAGGCTGCATAGGGCATCCGTTTGAGGCCAGTAATCCTCTTGGTGAGGTACATTCAACATTGACACCGTGGAAGTACCTACATGAAGTGAACATCCCTACATGGTTACAAGTTTTTGGGATTCAGCAATTCTAATGAGGTTTGACTTCATTTGCATCTTCACCATGCTGACAGCCCTGAATCTATATTTTTGGTAATGGTGTAGGCAAAGAAACTGAAGGGGAGCTCAGTGTTGTGCAGTAAAAGCAGAGTATTACTGAGGTATATATCTGCACAGAGGAATGCAGGTTTTGAATTCTATGTTTCATTGCATTTACACTTTAAGCTGTCTACATTAGTTACGAGTACATTGTTCTTTGGGAGTGGGGGTGCAAAGCTGCATTTATGTTGTGGCACTTAAAAAGGAATTGTTGCTATTGTTAAAATTATTTTCTAGCATCCAACATGTATGAACATCTTATAATGTGTGCGAGGTTGCATATTAGGGTTTGTTCTATACAAATGTATGGACATTTACTTGCTCTTGTTTCTGGGTAGACTCCTTTCCATGTCTGTATTTGGAAAATATTTGAAAATATGGGCAACACGAGGACGAACTCTACATGGATTATTTATGGCTTGTTGAATCTTACCACTGTGTTGATTTGCTTTATTAACATACAATTCAGCAACATATGCTGTAATTTGTGGGTCTATATCATATGAGCGAATCGCACAAATTGCAAATGCTCATAATATCGAAGTACCGGACCTCAAACTTCCTATTGTGGGGGGCTGCACTCCCCACACCTCTCACTGAATATATATATTCCAACTCTGAGATCACACTACAATGAGGAAAGGGCAAATATACCATTCTTCACTGTACCTCGATCTCAGAAAAAGCACTTCGAGTATGTTTGATATTATGAGCGTTCGCTATTTGTGCAATTCGCTGATATGATATAGACCCGTAATTTGTATGCCATGTAAGTTTCCGTGTATGCACTTGAGGGCATGCCACTACACAGAGTTTACTAAATCTAAAACTGCTTGAGGTAGCGTGCGCATCGTGCCACAGCATGAATATGGTCAAAAATGATCATGTAGGCTTGACTGAATCCCCCCTTGAGATCTAAACGAAATGCTGTCATTTACTTACAAAAGTTTGAGATTTTCTGTTAGGTTAGGAAACTGTTTATAAAAGTTTGAAAATAGCATTCTAAAGTGTTAGGGATGCATTATAAATTTTAGACCTTATACATTGCCTTATATTATTTAATGTGTTATGTGTGTTTTTTCACTCTTTTGTGTATATTCCTTTCTGCCTTTGATATGTTTTTACACCTGATATGTATTTATTTAGTTATTTATTTATTAATTATAATTTCAGTTTCCTTTACAGATTTACTTTAATGTATGAAATTCACCTTGCATGCACATTTATTAATGTCTTATTTTATATATTTTACAAAATCAATAAATATATTATGGCCAAAACAATTTAAACCTAGTGTAGCAGGTTCTTCTTTAAAGTCCTGTTAGACAATTGCACATCATCTTTCTGCCCAGTCAAAACAAAAGTGCCTTGAAGAGCCAGTTTTATCTCTGCTAGTACACTGACTACTCATCAATAACCTAATCTTAGCCGTAGCACAAACTTCTGTTCTGATGTATGCTGATGACATGGTTGTCTCCAGAACTAATATGTCAAACATATCCATAAAAGATGTAGAATTTGACCACCCAGCACAAATCCTTTATACTACCAAAATGAGAGCCATGATGTCTGAGATTAGGCAAAGGTTCTCCCACGTGCCCAAGCCATGGGGAATACATTGCAACAGCAAACTACCTGTTGAAACTAGACCATAATTCAAGTTCCCAAAAATTTGTCTGGATCAACGACTTCACTTTCAACTCCACATAAAAATAACAAAATCAAAAATCAACACACTTTCTTATTGTTGGCAAGGTAAATCTCATGCCTCCATTCCCATGAAGGAGAATGACTGCAAGGAAAAGAGTTTTACTTGCCTAGCTAGAATATGGTCTCCCTGTTACAGCAAAAAAAAAAATAAAAAATGCTGTGGAAACTACAGCCAATGGTACACATAGATTCATCACCTTCATGCCTCATTCAGAATATGATTGTGCAGTCCTATCAAAAGCTAAACGACTACCCATACCACAAAGATGCACTTTGTTACTTTTAATGCTAACATATAAAGGAATCCAGCAAGACACAATGAACTTATACATGTTATCTGACAAAAAAAAACACAGCTTACAACCTGCATTTGCAGTCACCACACAGAACAGACTCCATGACTTCATATAACTGCCCATTGTATCTCAGTCATATTCCACAAGCCTGGAAAACAATACCAGCTCACCTAAATGACATTTTACCCTTTGATAACTTTAAGAAGTACCCACACAAACAAGCCTGTTTCAAATACTTACAATGCAAAGGCATAACACGAATATCTTAAATAACCAGTCCTGAAACCATTCCTCACATCTTTTCTACTAACACCTCCACTGACAAACAAATGTATTTATTTATTTATTGACATTTGTTGAATGGGAATGTCCACTGGGTCAGAAACCCATTTTCAGCGGAGGCCTGGGGTGACAAGCTCCACAATATATTACAAAGTATTGCAAGTATTACAAAGTATTACAAAGTATTCTAAATTAACATAAATAATCAAGGATACATGTATGAAAGCAGAGATATGCAAATCATTGATGAAGGTATTAAAGAGTAGTGGCCCTAATATGTCCTTGTGGGACTCCTATGTTGTTAGCTTGATAGTCAGATTGAACGTTTTGCCATCTTACATATTGTTTCCTGTTGTTTTGATAGGAGGTAAACCAGCTGAGTGCATTAGTGGAGCACCCTAGTTTTGATAGTTGGTTTAGTAGTTTAGTATGAGATACTGTGTCAAAATATTATTCTCGAGTAACCCCCCCGTGATACTCCAGTTTGTACTCTTCCCTCTCCACATCAAACAAGATCCTTAATCATCACTCCATTTCTAAATGAAAATCAAATAATATAATCTGAAGTAAAATAAAATAAAACCACTGTCTTATAGCCTTCTCCTTTTTACTTTATCCATTGTATATTGAGTATGGTTAGGTAGGATTGCAGGAGTTTCTACTCAACAGTAAACCAGAAACATTACAAAATTATTTACAAATGTTATCTGTTACCAATTTGTATCTGAGATTCTGTATTGATGTAAGTACATACAAAATACTTGTAAGCAATAAGAAAGGCTTGCAAAGCTGAGATAATGGCCAAATTAAGGCTGCAGTTGTGCAGTGCAATACAGTCCTCTTATTCTACACCAGCAGTATAACTTGTGACTTGTTTTTAGCAAATCCAGCTAGATGACAGTTTCCCCTTATCCCAAGTGTTCCTGGAGGTTCACAGCAGGCAATATGATACAGTAAATGCTAGAGATGCAGGAAGCAACCTAACAATATATAAGTTGCAACATAACATTGTCAAATAGGACAAACATTCCCAATGGGTTCCAATATCAAGCCTGACCACTGCTTAGGAACCCATAGGTGGAAATGTTTGAACTATGTGCACTGCTGGTTCTGAGCTCACTCATGAAATTTTACACATCTCACCGATCTGTCTGCTGTGTTATTTCTGGTTTCTGACATTAAGTTTTATGCATCTCACTGATCTAACTGTGGGTTGTGCTGGCTCTGGGCTCAGTCAGGAAGTTTTATGCATCTTGCTGATCTAACTGTGGGCTGTGCTGGTTCTGGCCTCAGTTGTGAAGCTTTACACACCTCGCTGATCTGTGAGTTGTGCTGGTTCTGGCCTCAGTTGTGAAGCTTTACACACTTCGCTGATCTGTGGGTTGTGCTGGTTCTGGCATCAGTTGTGAAGCTTTACACACCTCACTGATCTGTGGGTTGTGCTGGTTCTGGCCTCGGTTGTGAAGCTTTACACATCTCATTGATCTGTGGGTTGTGCTGGTTCCCCGCACATTGGGGGTATGTGTGTGTGTGGGGGGGGGACAGATTTTTTGTGTGTGTTTTTTACAGTTTTACACTCACTTGTGTCCAGTATTCATCCTTTTGAAACAAATGAGTTGAAGGAGTGTGCTTTAATTACATGTAAACTACTTTTATCTGCTGAAAACCACATAGTGCAAATACACTAGAAACGCTCATAATAAGAGACTAAAGATGCACTTTTTTCTTTGTATTGGTTATACATATCAGTTTATCTGTAAGTTACTTGTGCACTGCAATAAACTTATGATGGAAGCATGCAAATATAGTACTGAGCAGTACTCAATCTCTTACTTTCTATGTAGTAGCTTTCAAGTTGTAGTTAGATTTATAGAAAGACAGGTTTCTGCATGTACATAACATACAAGCTGATTTATATCTCTGACTTGAAATCGTACTAATGTGGTGTACTATGTTATAAAAAAAAATGCTCAAAACAGCCATTTCCATGGTATGGATGATAAAGGCCTCAGTATGACACAGTCAACCTGAATTTCGCTAGTGGATTGGGAGTCTATAGGAGTTATCATTTGTGAATGAGATTATGCAGCCTTGATCTGGTTTCATCAAGGGCAGTTCAAGCTTACTCAACCTGGCAGGCTTCTTTGAGAAGGTCACCAAAGCAATGGATGAGGGAAAAACAGTTCACACTTCCTATCTTGACCTGGCCAAGGCATTTGATAGACTACCCCACCCAGGCATTGTTGAAAAACTCAAGAGATTAGATATAAAACTCTTATGTCATCCAGTGGACAGCCAGCTGGCTCACAGATAGGGCCCAGGAAGTTAGAACTGGGGAGTCTACTGCTAAAAAGAGGCCAGTCAAAAGTGGAGTCCCCCAGGGATCAATCCTGAGATTGTTCATTTTTAGCATTTACTTTTTTGAAGTCAAGGCCAGTGTCAGGGGGCACTGCCTGGCCAGATTTGCAGATGATTTTAAATTAGGGGCTGTCATAGAATACCCTACTAACACTAAAGTTCTCCAGGAGAGACTGGCACAAACAAATAACTTGTGTCAGAGTTATGGACTAAAATTAAATGCTAAGAAATGCAAAAAAGTATTCTGGAAGTCATCAACCCATGGTAACTATCATATTGACAAAACATTCCTAAGAATCAACCAACTAGTCTGGACTTGGGGACACACATAGACGATAATCTAGCCTTTGACCATCACATGTCTACAGTAGTGAGGAAATCATTCTGTGTTGTGCAACTTATAAATGAAGGTATGGCATCTAAGTCCAAGGAGGTCCTTGTTCTACTGTATTCAGCATTCATCAAACCTATAATTGAGTAAAATTCCCCATTCGGTACATACCTAACCAGGCATATCCAACAATTGGAACATCCATAGAGGCTTCTCACTAAAAGAACACAGGGTGTAAGTAACATGTCCTATGCAGGCTGCCTCAAACCCCTTTCCCTGTATTCTGTCTCCTACAGGCTGCTGAGGGGAGAGTTATGGCCAGCATACAAGGCATTGTCAGACTCCACCTTGATGAACTTCCTACATATCCAGAAAAAAAAAAAACAGCACTGGAATTACCTATTCTAAAGACTTAACCTTGCCTGTGATATAAATAGGACCTGCTAGACAGACAGGTATGTATCCCAGAGACTACCCCTTCCCTGGAACAGGCTCCCCATCCATGTGAAGCAGAGTTCCACCCTAACTCAGTTCAAGTGTAACTTAGAGAATTGGATGAGGAAATTCATCCCTGGTTTGGCACCCATGTCTCTAATGGACACAGGCAGCCTGTGAATGTTTCATCTCCTGGAACCCTGCATGTAAATGTTTCATATCCCAAGCCCCAGCTTACAATTATCAAGGGTATGAGAAGTCGTCAGAGATTTGGGATATCTGGCTAGACTTAAAAAGGCCCTTGTGGTCACTGGCCAGTGTACATCTATGAATTTATGAACTGCTGGATTATTCATCGTGGGGGAAGGAAGGCAAATCTGCTTTACCACTTGGGTGGCACCTAGTGGGAACAGTAGCTGTAACATCCATGGAGCATGTGTACAGTGAGCATACAATGGCTGTGTGCATATACATGAGCCAAGAGAGTGTGTCAAAGCATGTTCGTTGTGACTGGCAACACAAAAACGGAGCTCAGTGAATCAGCAGAAAGGAGGAAGAATGGTAGAATGGGGTGGAATAAATCATCCCCCCAGACTTTTAAGCTGTCTCACTCCCTATCACCCATGGGGGGATAACACATAGACTAATAAAGTACCGCACGCAAGAAGAAATAGGTCATAGGACTCTTTTTTTTTAGCCTGGAGATTCAGGATTATTGCCTCATGACAGAACAAGTGGATTAGTCAGGTGAAGGAAGTAAAGACAACAGGCAGGTCTAGTAGGGAACAGCAAATAATAGCTTAAACAATACAGCATAATCTATTTTTAAAAATGCTTGTTTCTTCTTTTTTTTTAATTAACTGACCTTTTTAATATAGTATTGTGGTTTCTGAAGCTAGTAATAATGCCACATTTTACCTAAGTCATGTTCTTTTGAGTACAGAATTAGTTGTTTTATAGCAAATAATCTGTCTAGTTAATATGCTGGCTAATGCTTCTTTTCTAAGCAAAATTAAGTGGAACTGGTTTTCCGCTTGTATCCAGCATACTTATTTAAACCACATTATAAATTCATAAATAGTTCATTAAGCTAAGATTGTGAACTAACTACAGATAAGTGCAAAAGGAAGGCTGTAAAAGCTGATATTGAGGCAGGAAAAGCTAATTACATCAGGGAGCTTTCATTCGGTGGATGACTGCCAATCCAAGGTCTCAAAATGCATCAATGAAACAAACACAGCAATTTTGTTCCCTTGTGTTACAACTGTATTTTTAAACAGAAACTATAAATATTTTATAACTGCTAAACTCAGTACAAGTGCCACATAAGTAGGGCAAGCAGCCATTAATCTGAGTAAGATCAATGAAAATTTAATGAAAAAAGCAATGCCTGAATGGATAAGGAGTTTTAGATTCAAAATATTTGTTCATTAGAGCCATTAGTTGATTTGTCCACCCTCTTTCACTCTGGCAAATATCATGAATCAAAGTAATCTTTAAAAAAACTGCAGAGCTGGCTCCTCAGTAAAGGATTAACACATTCTTTTCTCAGTCCTTGTCTGATTTATCTACAAATTCAATAATTTTAGCAGGAAGTTTTAACTCTGGATTTTGGCAAATTAACCATTCAATAAAATGCTAAATGGACAAAAACTGTAAAGTGAAGAAAACTGTTATGGCATACTCTGGAAAGTATATGCTAACAATTACCTAGTTGTCATAACCCAGTAAAGACAGAGCACATTTTAAACAGAATCAAGAGGAAAATGTTTAGACTTTGCTCTCAGGAGTTGAAACTGTGAATAAGAGAGGCAAGTAAAATGTCAAAGAATGGGTACAGGTAGGTTGGGGGTAGATTGTTTTTCCTGGGTGGGAAAGAAGATGACAGCAGGTAGTGGTTGGAGGACATTTCAACAGGAAGAGGTGGCAGATGATGGTATGCAGTGGTACTTTTGAGGATAGTGATGTAGTTGTGTGATCATGTTATTGTCAAAATGATGAAGAGGTAGAGGAAATTATAGGATGTGTAGTGCAACTAGAAAGAGCGAGGATAGGACAAAGAGATTCATACAGGTAGGACTCAGGTAGAACTTTAATTTAGTATTAGAACTACATTTGGATAATAGGTATAGGAAATTATATTTAACATGAAATGTCAGAAATGTTTAAGGAAGTCTATGATAAAGTTAAGTGTGGTAGATGTCACAACAATAAATAGAACATGCTGGAGGGATATATTCCTGTCACAGAGACTCCCCATGCTTTGGAACAAAATTCCAAACTACATTAGGCAGAGCCCCTCACTAACACTCTTCAAGAGAAACCTTGACGAGTGGATGGGTAACAGAAAATACACCCCTGTGATCACTTCATTGGCTCTGCTTGACAGAGGATCAGTTAATTAATCAATGGGGCAGCGAAAGCCGACACACTCTGGCTAGGCTTATAAACACCCTCGGGTAGATAGCCTAGTACCTACCTATGAACCTATGTGAGAAGGGAAAAATGGGGGTTGAGACATTTAATATTTAGTCAGTAGGAAGATAAACAAGTGAATATGCCAGCTAGGATGTTGGTGGATGATGAAACCTTGTGACAGGTGGTGGCTATAAATATTCATGAGAGAGAGGAATGTTACATTATTTGTAAGCTGTAATGTTATGGAAGGAAGGTAGGGAGGGTCTGGAGATGTGGCAATGGAACTAAAGTGGAGGGACCCCAATCAGGTACAGTAGTTACAAAGATGGCCTGCGAGGTGGCTCAAAGGAATAAATTAGATGGGTGGTAAGTATCAAAGTGTGGGATGCAGTTAACTCACCCTGGAAGATTGAAGTGATGACTTATACATGATGGCAGTACAGATGAAGGCAAAACAGGCTAAAGAAACTAGAAACAGAACTACTGCAGGAGCAGATGGAAAATAAAGAAACTAGAAACAGAATCATCACAGGAGCAGATGGAAGTGAATAGACTGGAGGATCAAGTAGAGGAAAGGGTTATTGTGTGATACTGATAAAATTAAGGAGATGTAGGAAGAGTTGGAGGAATTATAGGAAGAGATGATAGAGTAGGAAACTGAACAGAAAGGGAGAGGTGAAATAATAAAGATGAAACAGAAATAAAGTTGTTAGTTTATAAGCTCAAAGACATGAGGGAGGAAGCATGATTATTGGGTATTGAAACAGAAAAAGGAAAGACAAATACCAAGAAAACTGAAATAAAGAAGGACTTTAGGAAATTTTGAGAAATTGTATACATGGTCGGTGATATGGGCAACAATATTTAAGAAACTGGAAGGATTAAGGTTAGGAAAAGAGGCTAGAGAGGATACATAAAGGAATCAGGATTGATGTGGTTTAAACAGTGATTAGAGATATGAAAAAATAAAAAAGCAGGATGTCCACAATTTCCCAAATGATTATTCTAAACTGGTAGGAATATAGGTGGATGAATATATAGCAAAGCTATGCAATAATATAAGAGAGAAAAGAGATACTGGAGTCAATGTACCAAGCAGAACCAGTAGTATTTCACAAGCTGAAATGGGCAAAAGGGAAAGCAGCAGAACCCATCAATCTAAAGGGCAATTTCCTTAGGTAGTAGCCGTGGTAGAATAATGATCAGATGGGACCCCATATCAATGAAAGTTAAAATGGAATCACAGGTAGGGATTTTGAAATGCAGGTCACCTACAGATCACTGGAGTTTGGTGTTCATAGGTTCATAGGTGTGTACTAGGCTAATGGCCCTGGAGCCTTTACCAGCCTAGCCCATAGGATTACCCTGGCATCATGCCACCTGATATTAGTTCCCAGTGCCTCTGTCGAGTAGAGTCACTGGAGTGATCCCCGGGGTGAATTTTCTATTTCCCATCCACTCAAGATTTCTCTTGAAGAGGGCCAGTGAGGTGCTCTGTTTGATATGTATAGGAAGTCTATTCCATAGCATGGGCAGTCTCTGGGTTATGAACCTGTCCCTCCGGCATGTTCTGTTGATTGTGGTAATGAGGTTGAGGTCTCTGGAGCATGTGGTGGGGAGGAATTGGGATTTCTTTAGATGTAGCATTTCTAACAGAGCTGAGTCAGAGATGGCTTTGTGAGTCAAGCAGAGATTGCCTCTAAGTAGGCAATATGAGACAGAGAATAGTTGGAATTTTTTTGAGTCTGTCCATATAGGACAAGTGTTTAAGGCCTAGGATCATCTTTGTGAGGTACTTTTGTGGCTTCGCAAGTTGTTGCAGGTGTCTAGTGAGGTACATGCTAAATGGGGCAATGTACTCGATGATTGGCCTAATGAGGGAAGAGTAGAAGGAGACAATGACCTCTTTCTTCCTGGATGCAAAACCTTAGTAATGAGATGTGCCACATAGAAGGACTTTCTGACCACAGTGGCAATGTGGTGGTCAAAAGAGAGGTTGCTGTCAACCTGTCTTCCCAGATCTCTTATAATGCCTTCTGTGTTCAGTGGACTACCATCAATGTGGTAATTCATGGGAACTGTGTTTTTCCCAAAGGGGATGATGACACATTTTTTGAAATTGAACTTAAGGCCATGGTTTTGACACCCATCGCTGGTTTCAGTGAGGCCTTCCTGCAGGATGTCGATATCACTTGGGGAGTTAATAATAGCTCCCAACTTGTAGTCATCTCTGAACTTTGTCAGCTAGAGTCCCTTCATGTTGGCCTGGACTTCAGAGAAGTAGATACCAAACAGGAGAGGACCCATGACTTAACCCTGTGGGACTCCACTCATGACTGGTCGGCAGTCTGACTTGGAGTCAGCTACTTTCACACTGTGGGTTCTCTCTGTGAGTCTGTTTCCAACCCACCTAGTGATATAGGGGTTGATGCCTAGCATAATGAGTTTTTCTGTGATTTCTGAGTGGGGAATGCATCAAAGGCCTTGGCCAGATCAAGGTAGGCTGCGTGAACCACCTTGCCTTCATCCACAGCTCTGGTGACTGACTCAAAGAAGTCGACTAGGTTGAGCAGGCATGATCTACCCTTCACAAAACCAAACTGTGTGGGATTCAGAGTTTGGAGATTCCCTATATCCTTGTTTATTAGGTCCATTATGATGTGTTCCATAGCTTTGCATATCAGACTCATCAGGCTAATGGGGCGATAGTTCCCAGGGTCTGTAGTCACTCCTTCTTTGTGAAGATGGATGACTGTAGCAGTGTGCCATTCAGTAGGGGCAAAGTTTGAGGTGAGGCTGTGACTGAACAGGGCACACAGGTGTGGTGCCAGTTCACAATGTAGTTCATGTAGAACACAGTCAAGGATATTGTCAGGTCCCATAGAAGCTGTATTCTTGGCCTTGGACAGGGCTGTTTTAACCTGTGCAGCAGTAATGCTGGGTGACTGGCAATCTATTAGTATTGTGATTGGTCCATGGGGGGGAGGGGTAAAGTTGGCACTGAATCTGTTGGCCAGTATATTGGCAATAGCTGTTGGCTCTGCATAGGAGATACCATTGTGCAGTAGCTCAGAGAAAATCTGGGTATTGCTGTGGAGATTCTTTACATAACTTTACAAGGCCTTGTGGTTGTCTTTACTATCTGCTGCAATTCTGTTTTCATAGCTAGCGTTAGAGTATTTGATGAGGGATCTCAACTTTTTGCTGAGACTGATAAAGGAGTTTTTCCAGTCTTGGGACTTCACTTTATTCTGCATCAGTTTCTTTCTTCTGTTGTAGAGTTTATTAATGGCAGGGGATCACCAGATTGGCTTCCTTTTTTTGAAGGAGAGCGTCTTGGTTTTATTGGGTATGGCGTGATCCATGCATTTGTGTATGTGTTCGTACAGTGCATTGGTGTATGATTCAGCAGTCATGCAACTATTCTCCATTTGCCCATGTTAGTAATGACCAGGTCAATAATGTTGCTACCTCTAGTGGGGATAAGAACGAGCTGATCCAGGGCAATGGAATTAATGAATTCCGGAAAACATTGGGCAAATGTATTGGTACAGGAGTAGTTTTCCCAAGTTAATAGAGGGTAGTTGAAGTCACGCAATTTGAGAGTGTTAGGTTGGACCCTAATATTCTCTAGGGTGCTTAGGAACATGGAGTGTGAGTTTTGGGATATGGTTTTGGACCTATAGCAGGCTACAACCTGAATCCCATCTTACCCAATGTTAGCTGCACCTGAAGTATCTCTGATGCATTATGTTGAGCTACCAGTCTGGAGGTGTGCACATCCTTTAAGAATATGGAAAGACCACTGCCTTTGGAGCTTCGGTCCAGGTTCTGGGGTCGAAAGGTGTGGAATGAGTTATAGCTTGGTAGTGCAGGGGTGCTTTCTGCTGCTTTGAACCAGGTCTCTATTACAGCACAAATGTCAATGTTCTCCATTTTAAGGAGTACTTCAAGCAATTGCATTTTGAGATTTAGACTCACTGAGCAGCATGACCCTCACATTGCATATGTTTGTAGCTGTTACAGTGGTAATTTGGTCTTTGGAACACAGCCTAAAAAAGGAAGCATAGGGGTGGCAAGAACCTTGGCCAGTATCTGGAAGCGCAGGGAGTGACAGATGCAGGCCATCTCTGACAAAGCATAGAGGTCTATCAATCATGTCATCCCAGGCAGTTGAATGTTATTATCTGGTGTGAAATGGAAAGATACAAGAGGAGGGCAGTTCTTATGGCTATACAAAAGGGTTTTGAGTCTGTGAAGAGGATTTTATGATCGAAATTTTAAAGCATGTTTTTGGGAAAACGAGAGCTATACAGAGTATTAATGTTTCATATACAAAGCCAAATGTGCAAATCAGGGTAAATGAAATCTGTCAGTAAAGTAAATTTAGACAGGGGAAAAATACAGGGATGTTTCTGGGGTATTCATTTTGGTTCTGAAGATATTTGCTCTCAGGATAAACAGGTGAACAGACACCTGAGAGCAGGCTTAGGGGAAAAGAAGTATTACTTACTAACCTACTTGATGATGCTCTGCTCCTTCTTGAGGATGAAGTATGGATGTTACCTCAGGTGTTAAAGAGTTTTGAAGAGACTCAGCACTGGTATATCATCGTAACAAATCTTTGGTGACATAAATTAGAAGCGAGGAAAGGAACCAGATGGGTTTGTCATGGCTGAGTGGTGGAGAGAATCATTTGGGGGATAAGGCGTATATCCAATGGTAGGAGAGAGGTAGGGAGGAAGAGTTAAAGGCTGAAATAAAAGGAATGATGGACAGATGGACTAGTGGGGGAGTACTGTGAGAGGGATAGTAAAAGTGGGAAGTGATGGTGTTACCATTAGTGATTGATATGACAATGAATATGCGGAATAAACCAACAGCAGTGCAGCTTGGTAAGATACAGAATGTGTGCAACAGATTTATGTGCAGAGGAAACAGTAGGAGAAGAAAGGAAAGAATGAGGTGGTGGTGGGGTATGTCTGGTATATTACACTGAGGTTTAAGGGGCATGGAGAATGAACATGCACGAGATGGGATGGCAATGACTGGAGAAGCAGCAAGCATGTGTTTGGGGAAGTACAGTCAGCAGTGGAAGTAGGAATGAAAAAATAACTCGTAGAAGATGAGACTGAAAGAA
This sequence comes from Protopterus annectens, assembly GCF_019279795.1. Lineage (NCBI taxonomy): Eukaryota > Metazoa > Chordata > Ceratodontiformes > Protopteridae > Protopterus > Protopterus annectens. Next base: position 1,339,237,695 of record NC_056737.1, read on the forward strand.
CCCCATGGAATTTGGATTAGCGGTATCAAGAGGCAATGAATGTAACAAGTGTTTAGGGAGGCACTGAGGTAATAAAAGTAAAAACAGCAGAGAGGTAGACAGAGCAGAGGCAAGAAGGGATAGGAGAGGGCAGTAGATGTCTTTCATGCAGATAAAAGTGTTTTTCGGTTTTGAAAGCAGAATATTGGTTGTTGTAAAATGAAGTGATCTGGAGGACAGAAAAGAGGAAGGACAGAGTAGAAATGAAAATAAGGTAAAAAGAAAGGGAAATTGCAGGGAGGTATAAAAAAGGAACACAAGGTGCACTGAAAAGTATGTGGGAAAGGATGAAGGGATAATTTTAGCTTTAGTAAATTAAGGGAAGGGTAGACAAAAGAGAACACGGTAAGGAAGAATGATATGAATGGGTTGAGGAATGAAGACTGGTAAAATGTTTAAAGATATTCATGCCAGGGACCAGCATATAATATTACTGCAAGACTACAAAGAAATTAAGACAAAAAGTCCATATGTGGTAGGTATGTATGGCAGTGCAGAATAAATGTCTGGAATTGAAATCAACATGTATCAATTTATATAATAAGGAGGCTAAATATGCATGATTATTATACCATTTCATAGAGGATGTAGGACAAAGAGAGAGGGAAGAAGGAAGACAAAGAAAGACATTTTAGAAGGCAAAATGGTTGAAAACTGAAATCGCTAAAGTCCTTAAAGAGGGAATAGTAGTAAAATGTAACTGGAGAAAGTAGGACCACAATGAATACGGTAGATAATGGTGGCAAAAAAGATAAAAAAGAAGATGGGATGAAATACGGACAGGCACACAGCAAAGAGAAGAGTGGTAGCAGTAGAAGGGAAAGTAAATGTTTACATGATAATATGAAAAGATGATAGATTTTTATTTAATGAGGGCAAAGACCAAACACAGGCAGGGTTGATATCATAAAAACTATAAACTTTTTTAAGTGTTAATACATATTTTAATGTGCTGCAGCAGGGCTAGCCACCCAATGGACTCTAGATGGCTGTCATTGCTGAAGTGACACACTGACTGCATTTACAAAACTAGGAGAAAGGGATTGTGGAGTGATCAATGGATGAATGGAAATATTGTAATGCACCTATAGTGAAATACTAATGCAAATTGTAAGTATAATATACATGATGTAAAAAGATTATATTGATTTGATGCAAAGGAAAGAGAGTGCACTACGTCTGAAATTGTTTCTTTGTTTATAAAAAATATTTTGGCAAAAATATGTATTTATTTAAATATTTTTAAGTTTTATGTTTATGTTTTTATGAAGAGGTTTATGATAAAAAATTCACTTTTTCAAAGGTCTTGAATGGATGCATGTTGCCATATGTTGGCCTTGGCAGTATGTGTCGTAATGCAGTATTGTACCTTAAAATTTAATGTAAAATGGTGCAGTGCTGCGGTAGTGTTGTCGCCTCACAGTCAGATGCTGTTAGGTTCGATTCTTGGCTAGAGCATCTTCTGCGTGGAGACATGCGTGAATGGGCGTACCTTCATTGAAGGCTGATAACTCGGCACGTAAAAATCAACTACCAATTATTAGCGGACCGGAGTTCTGCTGTGGTGACCCCTAACCAGGAAAAGCCGAAAGACACATTAACAAATATTTTAACGAAACTAAAGCATAATACTACACACTTTGCTGCAGTATACTCCCTGTATCTTACTTATACCCAGTGTGTATGATGGCTATTACTCACCATTTATTCCATTGGATTTGTATCATGTTCATCTTATTTTTATTGTATCTATTTGTTGAGTGGGTAAGGTAGAGATGGTAGCATTAACAAGTGATTTGTTCAGAGCCACACAGTAAGCAAGAGAAGGTGTAAAGAGTCAAGCTGTATCCTGGACACAGGAAGCTACTCATTAAGAGCTTAGAGCTCTAGTAATTTGTGCTAACTACCAGACATGGCATTTTGTCATTAAACACCATAATGCTTCTGCTGGGTATTTTTTCTTTAGGTCAGTACAGTATTTGCATGAACTTAAACTTTTGTTTCACATAATCTATATTATGCCTGGACAAATGTCTTGGGCTTCTGGCCATTTCTATTCACCCTGAACTAAATAATTAAATGGCTTTACCAGTGGTGCCTACTTCCCGTACAGCTAGAATGGCTACATCTACAGTACTGACCAGGGTTTTATAAGAAAAGCTGTTAATAAAGCTTTGAGCAGAGGTGCATTGAACTGCAGTGTAAAAATTAATATGAGTGAAAAGCAAAGTACAACATGTGATCAAAGATACTGTAATATAATACTGGACAGATGAACTTCATCTTGGTTTAAAACAAATTGACAAACTACTTGGCCCCGTAGCCTGTTTTATTTCTTCCTCCCAGTCCCTGAAGCTGACCATCACCTGTTTGCAGATCCTTCTCATTCAAAGGTCCAGCAGCTGTGCCTTGTGTTTCTCTGGGCTGAACTTGACAAATGCTCATGGCTGATGAAGAGATCAGGGGTGCTGGCAAAGAATTATTCTGCTACCAGGGACTGTTTTTAACAAACTCCAGCTTTGTGGTCACCTTGTGAGCTCCCCAATCACTGCCTACATGAAGTGCAAGTACACTTCCACAACTTCCTGACCAAGTGGTATGCCACTTGCAGAGCTTGCCAGGCTCTTAATTTTACTATTGTGGTAAGCATATGCAGGCTCCCATCCACCTGGATGACAGAGCTAGTATTGGTATAGTACTCCTATCC
>NC_056737.1:1339610440-1339622940 GCF_019279795.1 Protopterus annectens
CATACACACACACACACACACACACACACACACACACACACACACACACACACACACACAGATATATGTATATATATATATATATATATATATATATATATATATATATATATATATATATATATATATATATATATATATATATATATATATATATATATATATATATATATATATATATATATATATATAGCTGGGGTGCCTTCTGTGCAGAGTCTGCATGTCCCTTGTGTGGGTTTGCTCTAGTTTCCTCCCAAAGACATGCTATTGATGGATTGGACACTCTAAATTGGCCGTGTGTATGTGCCTTCTGTGGAAGGTTGGGCACTGGGCTGGCAACTAGACACCATAAAACTCCACTGTGAATCATGAGCAGACAGGTGATCTGCTGTGGTGACCCCTAACCAGGAAAAGCTGAAAGAAGAAGTACTTTAGCTTTTACCCGCCCCTCTTGTAAATTTGTGTTTGGATACCCCTTCTGGGCTCATCTCATTTGCTCACTCAACTGAGTGCAGTGAGATCATATTCTGATTTCAGGCACTCCTGTTGTGTACAAAGAGAGCATCTGGGAAAGAGAAAAAAAAATTTAAGCTTGTTTCCTGCCTTTCCTGTTAAGTGGTCTAGACTGTTTGTAGGCTTCTGAGCCCCCAAGCCCTTCTGTGTTGGAGGGAAGCCTTCTAGCTTAGTTTTGTTTCTTATAACTAGCCAGTTTTCTAGTTTCAGCACTCAAATCTGTTTCTTTGAACTCAGCACTTGTTCAGAACTCATTGTAAGCACTACATAAGCTGCAAATTACTACAGCACTCAACTTTCCTCACTTGTCTAGAGGAAAGCAGTTTTTAGTACTTAATAAATAAGCACCTATCCAGACATGTCTAAGGGTCAGCTCCCAGTGATTTCTCCTGTCTACCTGATGAATCTGGGCATCTTGGGGCAATGCAGCAATTGCCTCATGTACACAGGCAACCCTCTCCTCCTACCACCCAACACTACAACCTGTGAGAGATGCACTTATATAGCCAAACTGTAAGCAAAGCTCTCTTCACCCAAGACTGGACTAGACAGTCAAGAGGAGAAGGTAAACACTTGCACCACACCACACTCATCACATGGTCCCTCAAAACCTACACCACCAAAACACACTCATAGAAGCACAAAACACACACCTACATTCCCGGAGGCTCTCAATAAAAACCTGCCCAAGCATCAGGGACCTCCAAAGCATAAAAGCAAGCAAACTCCAACCCCCAACACAACCCAAATGACACATAGCCCACAAACTCAGTGTGCCACTCAACCACAGCCCATAAGGCATAACAACGTACCCAACACTCTAGTCATAGGTGACTCTATAGTCAGGCACACTGATGTTCCACTCACTAGACTAAACAAGGAGAAAGTTACTGTCAGCTGTCTGTCAGGTGCCCGGATCCGCCACATAATGCATGCACTCAGGTCACTCCACAATAAGTTCAAATATGACACTGTCATTGTTCATGTTGGTGTGAATGACCTGAGACATACCTCCCTGGACTACATGAAAAGAGACATGGAGGAGCTCTCCGATCTTGTATCCCAGGCAGGTATGGCCCTAACCCTGAGTAGCATCCTGCCATCACCCAGAATGATACCCCAGTACAAGGACAAAATGATTGACTTCAACAATTGGCTAAGCTTCTGGTGTCATTCTAAGGGGATCCAGTATTTGTCTGCCTGGGACGACATGATCGACAGACCATGATGCTTTGCCAGAGATGGCCTGCACCTGTCGCCCTTAGGATTCAGGATACTGGCTAAGGCTCTTGCCACCCCTATAGTGCCTTTTTTAGGCAAGGTTCAAATGACAAATTCACCACCGTAACAGGTACAAGCAAGCAAAATCTGAGGGTAATGTTACTCAGTGCTAGAAGTCTAAACCTCAAAATGCACTCACTCGAGGCACTCCTTAAAATGGAGAACATTGACATCTGTGCAGTGACAGAGACCTGGTTCAAAGCTCCAGAGAGCACCCCTGCATTACCAGGCTACAATTCATACCACACCTTTCGACCACCTAACCCAGAACGAAGCAGTAAAGGTGGAGGCATGTCCATATTCATTAAGGATATCCACACCTCCAGGACAGTTGCACAGCATAATGCATCCGAAATTATCCAAGTGCAACTAACACTGGGCAAGACCACAATCCAAATTGTAGCTTGCTACAGACCCCCCACCATGCCCAGGATTCCCACTTCTCATTTCTTGATACACTGGAAAGTATTAGGGTACAACCCAACACCCTAATAATGGGCAATTTCAAATACCCCACCATTAACTGGGAAAACTACTCATCTACCAACTCTTTTGCTCAACGTTTTCTAGAATTCATAAATTCCAACACCTTGGATCAACTTAATCACTCCCCCACCAGGGGCAGCAATATCCTAGACCTGGTCATTACCAACATAGGAAACCAGTGTGCCACACCAGAGGTCAATTCCTCGTTGGTCAGATCCGACCACAAGCTAATCAGCCTAGACATCCACATCCCACCCCCACCCCCAATTAGGGAAACCATCGGAAAAAACTTCTCCAAAGCCAACTTCACACTTCTTAAGACAGAAGTGGCAAACTTCATGACACCCATGCAGATGGACAACAGAGGTATGACTGCTGAACTGTACACAAATGCACTTTATAAGCACTTACACAAGTGCATGGATCATGCTATCCCTAATAGAACCAAGATGTAATCCTCCAAAAAAATCAGCCAATCTGGTGGTCCTCTGCCATAAACAAACTCTACAACAGAAGAAAGAAACTGTTGCAAAAAAGAGTAAAATCCCATGACTGGAGGATCTCCCTGGTCAACCTTAATACGAAGCTGAGATCCCTCATAAAATCCTCCAAAGCTAGTTACGAAAACAAAATTCCACTGACTCTAAAGACAACCACAAAGCATTCTATAGCTATGTCAAGAATCTCAATGGGAACACTCAGATCTGCTCTGAGTTACAGCACAATGGCACTAAATATACAGGACCAACTGATATTGCCAACATCCTGGCAGATAGGTTCAGTGCTAACTTTACCCCCCTCTCACCCTCTAGAGGGCCCATCTCTATACCGGAAGAATGCAAAGTTCCTATAATCACGGCTGCAGAGGTAATAAACACACTCTCCAAAGCCAAGAACACAGCATCCATGGGACCTGACAATATCCCAGGCTGCGTTCTACACGAACTACAGAATGAACTGGCACCCTACCTAAGTACCATGTTCAATCATAGCCTCACCTCAGGCTTTGTATCCACTGAATGGCGCACCGTGATGGTTATCCCACCCCACAAAGGGGGAGCCACGACGGACCCAGGGAACTACCGGCCCATTAGCCTGACGAGCCTGGTCTGCAAGGCCATGGAATGTATCATCATGGAACTCATAAACAAAGACTTTGGTAATCTCCAACTCTGGACGCTACCCAGTTCAGATTTGTAAAAGGCAGATCATGTCTCCTAAACCTGATTGACGTCTTTGAAGCAGTCACCAAAGCCATAGATGAGGGTAAAGTGGTTCACACAGCTTATCTAGATCTCGCCAAGGCTTTCGACACCATCCCTCATTCTGGAATTATAGATAAGCTCACTAAACTAGGCATAAATCCCTATGTCACAAGATGGGTTGCCAACTGGCTCATGGACAGAACCCACACTTTGAAAGTAGCGAATTCCAAATCCGACTTCAGACCAGTGACAAGTGGAGTACCACTGGGTTCAGTCCTGGGTCCTCTCCTGTTTGGTATCTACTTCTCTGAAGTGCAGGCTAACACAGAAGGTCTTTTGCTAACACAGTTTGCAGATGTCTGCAAACTAGGAGCTATAATCGAAACTCTTAACGATGTGGACATACTACAAAAGGGCCTCACTGAGACAGATACCTGGTGTCAAAGCCATGGCCTGAAGCTCAATGCCAAAAAGTGTACTGTCATCCCCTTTGGTAAAAACTCTGTACCCATGAACTACCACATAGCTGGTAGTCTACTTAATGCCCAAAATGTGATAAGAGACCTTGGGACACAGGTGGACAGTAGTCTCTCCTTTGATAATCACATTTCCACAGTGGTCAGGAAATCCTTCTACGTGGCTCATCTCATCACAAAAGGATTCTCATCCAGAAAAAAAGAGGTCATTGTTCCCCTCTACTCATCACTCATTAGACCCATTATAGAGTACAATGCCCCTTTTGGTATGTACCTCACAAGACATCTAAAACAACTGGAAAGACCACAGAAATACCTCACAAAGAGGATTACTGGCCTCAAACAGATGCCCTACGCAGACCATCTAAAAAAACTACAGCTTTACGCCATCGCATATCGTCTACTCAGGGGTGATCTCTGCCTAACATACAAATCTATGTCAAACCCAGAGCTGCTGAACATGCTCCACTTAAAGAAATCCCAATCCCTCTGAGCTACACACTCTAGGGTCCTAAACCTTGTCACCACAATAAACAAAACATGCTGGAGGGATAGATTCCTGTCCCAGAGACTTCCCATACTCTGGAACAGACTATCTATCTATGTCAAACAGAGCTCCTCATTAGCACTCTTCAAGAAAAATCTTGATGATTGGATGGGAAATAAGAAATTCATCCCAGGGATCACTTCTGTGGCTGTGCTCGACAGGGGCACAGGAAAATAATTTTCTTGGGTGGCGAAAGCCAGGGTACATTTTTTGGCTAGGCTTATATAGGCCCTAGGGCCAATAGCCTAGTACCTGCCTGTGAACCTATGAACCTATTTACCCTGTAACATTGACATCTATTTGCCTATTTATAGAGTTTCTGGAAATTTCTATAAAATGCTATTGTGTACAAGTATTCCTTCTGAACATATTATGTCTGTTCTTATGAGCCCAGGTCATGGCCAAAAAGGTCTTTGATTTATCTTGTTTGTAAATAGAAATCGATAAATAAATAAATGACAAATAATTCTTCCTAGATCTAAAAACTCCAACTAAGATGAACTGTTGATAAACTCTTTAAGAAAATCCAGGAGCAGTCTCGTCTTTACTGTTACTAACATTGTTCACAAACACACCTTCAGAAAAATAATTATTCACCTACTTCATGAATCCTGACAAAGGTGAGTGCTAGTATAACTTCTTTCGGCTTTTCCTGGTTAGGGGTCGCCACAGCAGATCACTGGTCCACTAATGACTGGCAGTGGATTTTTACTGTGTCAAATTGCCAGCCCGGTGCCCACCCTGCAAAGAAAGCACACCCACACACATGCACCTACCTGCTTATCTTTAAAGTTCACTCGACCATGGGGAGGATATGCAGACTACGCACAGAAGGCATATATAATTCAGTAAGTCACTAAACCTCACAAGCTTTTGTAAGAAAATTAAATTGCACAGAACTGAATCTGGAAATGAAATAGCAAAGTTTTAACTTACGGGAATATACACCAATCATCAAGTCAGTAGTGACAGCAGTGACACTAACGGGTAAAAATAATGAAAGCGTGAAAGCTCCTAATGTACAAAGATTAGAAGGGCTATTTCAAAAAGACTGTATCAGGTAACAGAATAGTAAGTGGATGACTGGCATTAGGAAAAAAAAAACAAGCAAAAAATAATGGGCAAGCAATACTTTATCACAACTGGGGAGGAATATTTAAGTGTGCATGTATGTGTTTGTGTTTGTGTTTGTGGGGGCTCTCTAGTGAAATGTCAAGACTCACAATGCTGATTCCTGAAATGCCCAAAAAAAGACCAAAAATACAGGAGATACGGAAATGATGAACATCATTTTTTTCCTTTAAACTTGTTTTTGCAGGCTTAATCCACAGAAACATGTATTATCAAATAAAAGAATACCATACCTTGTAGAAAAGGGAATATTCTGAAATATGGCAATTGTAGACTTTATTAAGTCCTCATTTTTGGACATTTATGGTTACTGTGTGTGTGTGTGTGTGTGTGTGTGTGTGTGTGTGTGTGTGTGTGTGTGTGTGTGTGTGTGTTTGTGTATATATATATATATATATATATGTATAGATGTGCGTGTGTGCATGTGTGCGCATGTGCTCATGTGTGCATGTGTGTGCATGTGTGGGCATGTGTTTGTGTGTGTGTATGTGTGTGTGTGTGTGTGTGTGTGTGTGTGTGTGTGTGTGTGTGTGTGTATGTGTGTATACATGTATCACTTCATTGGGGGGTTAATGGAGGTGTCATTATGACTGCATTATGTTTTTGTCTGTGTTAAATTGTTGAGGCATGGGATTTGGAATGCTTATTTCTTGGATTTGTGACAGATTTATGGAAGTATTATTGATGTATGTTTGGTTGAAGGGCGTGTTGCAGAAGATCTGATGGGCAGTACAAAAAAAAAACAAGATCAGATGATGGAAGATAATACTGGGAAAAGGATACTTAAAATATTGACAGAATGAAATTACAAATAATGTTCCTAGGTGCATGCAACTGAAGGCTATGCTTTTCTTTTCATGTGGCTCCTCATACTATCACATGATGTGTACAGCCTAAATTTAGAACACTACAATGCTAAGGCTATTAATACATTTTTTTTTCTATATTGATAGATTACATTTTCCTGTGGCGTGTTAACAATAAATATAGTAGCAGTAATATACTGATACACACTCAAGGACATTTAACTGACAGAAATATCTATTCACACCCATGCCTGGCCTTTTGTACTCTGCAGAATGAAGTCTACAATTATTTTTGAGACATCTTATTCAGTAATATAGAAGGTTTGCAGGTTTCAGTCTGATTAGTTTTTAAAGTACATAACTGAACCTGAAAACTACAATGTATAAGTGTTACATAATCATGAAAATGGGATCTTTGCACATGTATTAAAATAATACAATGCTTCCTCAAAACATTATCCAGACACATGCAGCAATCTGCATACCTAGGAGACTGTAAAGGTAACACAAAATCTAAAGAGTTACAGATGCTGCAGCATTATCCTAATCTCTGCATTTTTAAAATCATGCATATCATGTCACAAAGCATGTTTTTCTTCTGTCTAATTTGAGAAAATATTCCTATGGCACTGTCATAGTAATAAACTTAACTTCCAAATGGCTTCTGATATTAAGAAAATAACTCAGTATTATGTGAATATCATCTTAGCATAAGGGACATAATGCATATACAATTTTACAATTTGTAAGAAAAAACTTGATGGGACAATTTGAGACACAGGTCTAATGCTCATTATACAATGCTGCAGGCTCAAACAAAATGCTGCCTGACAACAATTTGCTTTTCTTATTGTCTCATTACTTTTAATTTTAAACTTACCTTTTTGCAGACTTTTCTGTCCTGATACCACTTAATATTGATTGACAAGTCACAAGATATAAATATGAATGGCCAGAAATCAATAATGCACATAAAGTAGCATGACTGCTTGATATAAATATTAATAATTCCTAACACTTACACATACCTGCATGAGTAATCATCTTTATATGTATATATGCATACATAAGAATACGCACACGCAAGCATATGCATATGCACTCATATGTATGCATTCACATACAGAAAATGTTCATGCATATACACACACACACACACACACACACACACACACACACACACACACACACACACACACACGCACACGCACACGCACACACACACACACACACACACACACACACACACATACACACAGAGCCTTGAGTTTCATAGTTGAAACATATTCCTGTTTCGTCCTATGGCACTCCAATCACAGTGCCCCATATCCATGTTTGCCCCTGCTTCATCCTATGGCAGTCCAATCACAGTGCCCCATATCTGTTGTTTGGTCTACCTGTCTCTTTCATCAGCTCAGGACTAGCTCCATTATAGACTGTGGCTGTGAACTGATCTTAAGGGCTTCCTATGGGGTCTTGGCTATCAACGAGCAAATTTTTACCTTATGTCCTGCCATCTTCCAAACCCTCTCCCTTGCTCTTGTTGACTCAATGTCTGAGGGGTACTCTCCTCTTTGGACCATGCCTTAATTCAGTGAGTGCCATTGACAGCCACATTTTCCCCAGGATGGACACACCCATCCCTCTTTGCCATATCTTCAGATGCCTGAGATGCTAATTGAATCTCAGCTGCCTGGACTATTTTTAGGGCTTTATTTAAGGCTTTATCCCTCTATATCTCAGTGCTGGTTAACCCGATCATTTTCTTAATCAAATGAGAAAACATAATATATGTAAAGAAAATAACATTATGTTATTATTATTGAACAAATATTAAAGACAATAAAACTGTCTAAATACATGGGGTATTTGAAAGGTCTTGTGAAGTGGGGTTGCTATGACAACAAGATATATTGCTTCACAGAAGGAGAGTAGGATGTATAGATGTATCATGTGAGCAGTGTCCACAAACATCACCTTTACTGTATAGTGTACATAGACTGATCAGCAACATTTCTGTTTGTTATGCTGTGTATGTTAATTAGGGTCCAGTATCCTATCACAGGATGCATAGCTTCAAAAACCTACAAGACTAATGCCATTAAATTGGTTTCAAATAACAAACCATTTGGCATACATTCAAAATGGATTTAGAGTACCTGTACCTTTCTTAGAAAATACTTTGCCTGTATGCCATTTCATATGCTCTTCCTTATAACAAGTGGCACTTTAATTACCGTTTTTCATCTCATTTGTATTGTTTGAAGAAAAGAACCTTGAGAGGTGGACATGCAAACCTTTTTATATATATAAAGAAGTAAATGATGGCACTTAAGAGCAACCCAGCATATAAAGCAGTCTTCAGCATCAATATAATCCCAATGGGAAGACCATAAATCCATTAAATATTTAATTGAACACCTGCTATATAAGATGTCCAACAGTTTGTATTTCTGTTTGTTAAAGGTCTGAGGAAGCCTTCTGGTGAAAGCACTTCCCTTTTTTATGTGCCTAAATAAATATATCTGGTTTTATCTATGGTGGATTATTTCTTGGATGATCCAACAATATAGACTTTTGTCTTCCCATTGGGACTATATTGATGCTGAAGACGGCTTTATATGCTGGGTTGCTCCTAAGTGCTATCAATTACTTCTTTATTTCTTTAACTGCAATTGGTTTTGGAGCATTTATCCCTGTGTGGCTTGTGCTTTATTCTTATTGTTTATTCTACTTTTTATATATATGTTTTATTTATTTATTTACTTTCTCTGGAGCAGCCTTTTCAGCGATCCTTGAGTAGATAAAGCAATTATCAACAAGTAACAATCAGAATGAGCAGCAAGCAATTAGGATCAATAAAAAATATTTTTTGAAAGAAAGCTTTATTTCCAGAAAAAAAAAAAGACAGCTGTTGCCTTTTATGGAATGTACTCTAAGATACACTTTAAGGAACACCAAATGAGAAGTACATTAAAGGGCAGAGGTTTATATCCACATTAGAGATCAGATTTCTTGATATATATATATTGACTGCTGTTAACTATTTTTAATCAGAATACAATTGTTTTTTCTGTTGCTGGTTGACATGCCATAATAATATTTTATGACTAAATTGATACCTAGTGTGCAGTGCTGACTGAAGCACTGACTGGTAGATGTTTCAGGCAGTAGACAGTTTTTATGTCTCTACAGAACTGCAATGCTAATAGCGAAAAAAATAATAATAATTGGAAAATACAATTATTTTTGAGTGCATCTAATCGCAATCTTTTATGCAGCTCTCTGAAGTAATATATGCTAGAAATCCCTTAACTGCAGAAATGTGCTTGAGGTGAACTCTTTTTAGTACATTTCTGATGTACTGATATAAGTACGTGAAGTGCAGTGCAATATATACTAGTTCATATGCATTGTGCTCATTACCTAAACTCTTAACACAGCAACTTGAACAGAGTGCTACAATGTAACATAACCAAAGGAAAAAGAAAACAGTTATATTGAATTACATTGGCAGACAGCATTTACTTACTTGTGTAAATGACAATATACAAGAATAATAATGAATAATGTGCTGCAACATTTCACAAGGAGTATTATAAATAATTCTAGGTCTAAATGTCCAGCAGTGTGAATAACTATTAATAAACCTTTAGCGTGCCAAATAATCTATACAGCACTTTCCAGAAAGTACTAAACAGCAGGCATATGTAAATCTCAATTCATTGCCACTCACAGGCATGCAAACTAGCTACCACGTGGTCTGAAGACGTGTTCAAATGTTATCACATATTCAAGGAACTTCCAGGCCACCCAAGATAACACCTGGCAGATTCTGCACATCCATACTATTTCACAGCAGAAGTAAACACACAACAAAGTTAGGCTTTCTATCAACAATGAAAATGCCAGCACCTTTGGGAACCATAGGAGACATGAAAATGCATCTCACAATACTCTGCATAGCATCTATATTGGTCAGATATCCCAATCAATACAAAGAGCAGTCTCTTTGCCATGATATAACATCCAGTCAAGTTTTTAACTATCTTTATCATCATGATGGAGACAAGTGCAGCAGCTACAAAGAAAAGGCACTGAAGAATTTAATTGCAAAACTACTAGAGATTTGCTCCTGACAATGGAATACTCAGGTCTGGAACAACAAATTACTAATATCAGACATAGATGACAAAGCGACAAGCTGAACAAAATTGTCTTGCGGCAATAAAAAAAAAAAATAACCTAAAAAGTGCTCAGTGGGGAACAATCCAATCAAATTTCAGATATAAAGTTAAAAATGTAGCAGTGTTTCAGAGATTGGCACCCATTCATCACCATATTGGAAATCTTACTTTTACAAAAGTTCAACTGAGGAAAAGTCAGAAACTGAACTGGAGAACTAAACTACAGAGTAGATATGGAGTGGTATCATAGCTAAATAAATGTATTTTGGTATTCTATGAAGGCTTTTGTTGAGAACATTTGAATGATTACCACTCAGGAGTATGATATAAAGATGACAGCAACTTAGCTAAAAGAACACTGTGGTCAAAAATCAACCTGGCCGAAGAAAGTCCCCCTTTTCCCCTATGGTAGATCAACATTAGAGATGATTAATTGAGAATACAAGGAGCACAACCCCCTCCAGAGAGGTTTTGAAAGTTTTGCTCTACCCAACACAGATGCACTGTATGTTGCATGAAGGTGTGAGAAGGTTAGATGCCCGCAGAAAACTGAGCTTGGTTTTCTGACTTTAGTTTTGCATCAAATGATACTACTGTCAGTGTGGCTTGTTTTTAGCTGTAATAAACTATAGCCAATTCAGTGTCTTTATGAATTCATATTCTGAAATTACAAGGCTATAAAGTTTTTGCCAGAGTGATATGTATGATATCATAGAGTATTGCAAGTTTTTTGCTAAACAGAAAGTAGCAGCAATACCCATATTGTTATTTTAGCTTTAGGCATCTCTTTCAACCTCTTAGCACAAGTAATTTGGACAAAGCCAAAAATAATGGGGTATAAAGTCTAAAAAAAATTGGGATAGATTTTAATCATTGTTCTTATAAACTTAGAAAGTTGCTAGAGTAACAGGTTTTGCATTGACATGCATTTTCTGAAGGATATGAGGAGTGAAACTCAAATGTCTGTTATCATTTAGTCACTTCAATCCTCAATAATTTGACAGAAAACCACAAATTATATAATGGGCAAATCAAAAACGTGAGGAAGATATCTGGACATTTTGCAAAAATCTGGACAATTGAGAGCTATGACTCCAGGGCATAACTGGATAAAGTCTTGATTGTGACAGAGCTGACCCAGGTTGTATTAATGGTCTGAGCACTGGATCACCTTTCTGGGGAACAGAAATGAATTCAGAGACAGAGCCTGTTCATTTCTTTGGAGAGCACGGTAGGAATGTGTTAGGGTACATCCTGAACATCTCCATCCCTACTAGGGACAAATATCATCAATGGGAATAATTGCAGTCACAGACAATAGGGACAGGGCATGGCATTTGATAGAAACACCATAAGGGAGGCAAGCATATCATCTTATGAATATTAATTTCATGTCTGAATATGATGATGTTCCCAGCATAATGATGAAAACAATAAGCTCCCATGTCATCCCTTAGTAAAGTGAACAATTACAGCGTGATGGTCCTGTACATACCAGCTCTTCTTCTTACCTCACATTGCTGATAGGCCATCCCAGTCCTGAGGCATGAGGTCTGTCCAGTGAAAGTATATGACCAGGCAATTTTCAAACATGTTGTGGACCTAAAGAGGATGGAGTCAAAGTTGGGTGGGGAAGTCCAAAATGAATGAGGCAAACCTTATAAGTAAGTCTTTAAGAATCCCCTCCAAAAGGTGCAGTAAAAATGAACCATATATATCAAGGAGAAAACAAACAACCAAAACACGTTTTCCTTTAAATTGTACTGACTAGACTCATTAAGCAGCACTTGAAATGCAAAATGCTGCATTGAGTAAGAAATGCATGTAGAAAAAGGTTTTGTTACGATGAAGTGCATGGAGATGGAGCT